>NC_055975.1:31383155-31428155 GCF_018492685.1 Alosa sapidissima
GCGTGTGCCTGAAGCCCTAACCAGTAGGCCACGGCTGCCCCATGTGATGGGCACTGACACAAATTGAACGGTTTTCCCGTTGGCTTCCCATCGTACTGCGCAGACTTGAACTTAGCTACACACACACACACTTAGCTTCCCATACAAACATTTCAGATTCAGTTGCTGCAAATTTGCGGCAAGGTCGTATTTTCACATGCAAATTAGGTTTCTGGCAAACCGTTGTGGTAAACTTTTGTCAATGTTGCAGCAAATTTGCAGAAATGTCATATGCAAATTAGGTTTATCACCAGAAGTTCACTGGTAGTTTGCCATTATTGGGTAAATGTGGTGGCAAGTCACTGGTGGAAAACTTCTCATTGTTGCCAGAACTTCGCTGGAAGTTTGCCTCTAGCGGCCAACACTGGCAAACTTCTGGCAATATTTTCTAGTGAACTCATTTGTTTCCCACAAATCACCCACAAGTTTGCTGCAAATCTGCCGCAAACGTTTCATTTTTGTAAGGGTTCGTATGCACAGCTCATAAGTGATGGTGGTTTCCACTCCTGCCCTGAAGGGGCAGCACCTGGTCTGAGGGAAGCGTAAAGGTGCAGCACCTGGTCTCATCTGGTCTGTTATTTGCAAAGAACTCCATATCCTATTCCTCACACGCACACACACACAGAGCTGAAGCAGACGTGTGTTTGATGAAGTGGTTCCTTTATTGTTGGGTTGAAAATGTTGAGCATGCGCACAGTTACACATCTGAGCCGGCCTTGCAGCGAAGAAGCAAACACGCAAACACACACACACACACACACACACACACAGAGACGAGGCTGTACATGTCTGATTATTATACATTATATACTCCTATAATACAATCAATCACACACACACACACACACACAACCTATCAGGCAGCTGAGCAGTGATCTGTGTGTGTGTACTAGTTCATGTCAAAGGGCAAAGGCTCTCCACAACCAACCCCCAAAGTGCTCAGGCATCTATTGTTTTTGCATGTGTGTGTTTGTGTCTTTATGTGAGAGAAAGAGAGAGAGTGTGTGTGTGTGTGTGTGTGTGTGTGTGTGTGTGTATGTGCGTATCAGTGATAGTGAACGCATCACTGTATATGAGTGTGTGTGTGTGTGTGTGTGTGTGTGTGTGTGTGTGTGTGTGTGTGTGTGTGTGTGAGAGAGAGAGAATGTGAAATAATGCGGTGGGGGGGAAGTCCAGCAACTAACAGGTGATCAGAGGCACGTTAAATAAACACACACACACACACACACGCACACACACACATTCTCTCAGCATGAATGAGTACAGGCAGGTTCACGCACACACACAGACGGAGGGGTCTGTGGGCGGGGCTTTTGCGCTATGTGGCTTATGATTGGTCCATGGGCTCAGTGGGGGTGGAGTCTTCCTCCATCTGCTCCGCCTCCTGCTGCTCCTGAGTCTGGAGTGTGGCGCTCTGCGCGTGTGTGTGTTTGTCCATGGACGCCTGGATGGACCACACCATCTCCTGCAGGCGCTTCCGCTGCGTCTCCACGGCGACGGGATCCAGGCCGCGGGCATCCCTCATTGCCGTGGTAACGACGCCGGGTGCCATGCGGACCAGCTCACGCTCGAGGGGCGGAGCCACGCTGCCACTCAGGTCCACCCCGCTGCTGTGCTGTCGCGTGATTGGCCGGTGCTCTGAGAGGGGCGTGGCCGGGGAGCTGCCCAGCGAATGGCCTTTCCCCTGGAACACAGGGACCGCCGAGGCCGCCTCCTTCTTCCGCACCACGCCCCCACTGCCCAATCGCATGCCGGCGTGGGAGGGGCTTCCGTCTGCGGGCAGCTTAAGCCCCGCCTCCTTGGCCATCTCGTCCACCCCGGGGCCGATGGGAAAGTGGCCGGCGGCGTCCGCACACAGCTCCAGCCGGTCGTCACGGGAACTGTACACAAACACACGGCCCGAGAGCTGGGGGAGGGAGCAGTGCTTCCCGTCCAACAAACCTGCAGATACACACACACACGCACACACACATTAAACACACGCACGAACACACACATTAAACACACGCACGAACACACCACGCACGCATGCACACACATATTAAACACACGCACGCACACACACATTAAACACACCACGCACACACACACACACCACGCACGCATGCACACACATATTAAACACACACACGCACACACACATTAAACACACCACGCACGCATGCACGCACACACCACGCACGCACACACGCACACACACATTAAACACACGCACGCACACACACATTAAACACACGCACGCACACACACACCACGCACGCACACACACATTAAACACACACACACCACGCACGCATGCACGCACACACATATTAAACACACACACGAACACACACACACATATTAAACACACGCACGCACACGCACACACACATTAAACACACGCACGAACACACACACACACCACGCACGCATGCACGCACACACAGATTAAACACACGCACGCACACACACACACACCACGCACGCATGCACGCACATATTAAACACACGCACGCACACACACACACACCACGCACACACATATTAAACACACGCACGAACACACACACACACCACACACGCACGCACGAACACACACACACACCACGCACGCACGCACGCACGCACACACACACACACACCACGCACGCACGCACGCACACACACACCACGCACGCATGCACGCACACACATATTAAACACACGCACGAACACACACACACACCACGCACGCACACACACACATGAATATCACCCCCAAGGACATTTGCAGACACACACACCACGCATGCACGCACAAATATCACCCCCAAGGACATTTGCAGACACACAGACACACACACGTATATCACACATACATGAATACCACCCCCAATGACATTTGGACAGACAGACAGACACAGACAGACACACACACACACACACACACACCCACACACATGAATATGACCCCCAAGGACATTTGCACAGACACACACACGAATATCACACATACATGAATACCACCCCCAATGACATTTGGACAGACAGACAGACAGACACACACACACACACACACGTGACCCGCCATATGAAAACCAGCAGCAAGTCGGCCTACACGAAATCGCACAAAACACAACTTTTTTTCTTCAAATTAGAAAGATTTCGTTTTTTTGCAGAATGTGCAAGTTGAAGTCATGAAGAAAGAAGCCACTCCATGCTTCAGATAACAGCTATGGTTGCCTTAAAAGTATAAATTTTGTTGTTGAAATTGGGTATAGTGTTGGCAAAAATCTGCCTCTCTCTCTTTGTGCTGGGGCGTGTTGGCTAATTTCCATGTTATTTGCTTACAGCTTTGATGCCAAGAGAACAGGTGTGGTGCTTGCAAAAAGTCACTGTGATGCAGAACCTGTGGAATTTCAGCGGTTCTGCCCCCTGTTGACAGTCTTCCTGTCCTGGTCCCATCTGGACTGAACATTGACAGGCAGACCTATCTGCATGAAAAAATCAGGCCCTTCTGTGCTGATGAGGCAAAAGACATCACATGCCCAGCACCAAGGGTCAGAGCACAGAAGAGTCCACAGAAGAATATGCAGAAGAGGATGCGGATGTGATCTCACCAAATAATTGGACTCTCCTTCACAGCCTCTTGCTTGCTATGTTAGCCTTTATGCACAGCCTCTCCCTCCCTCCAACAGCCTGGACTAAATTCACTTAACTCTGGTTCTGACTTATTGTGTTGCCTCCAAAGTCTACTGACTTAAAACTGCACTGTCTTGCCTTACTTTTTTGCACTTTACCAAATAATACCTGAACTCTCCTGTACCACAGGGTCAGTCCCTGCCCTGTCACCCTTATCACACTTATCATACAGCCTCAGCACATTCATGTGGACCTTGTTTGTTATTATGACCGCCGCGCAGCGAAGCGGCGGTCATATAGGTTTAGTCAGATTTTTTTTTCTTCTTTTTTTTCGCATGTCTAAATTTCCGTCAAGGATTCCCGGGACACTGTAACCGGGGTACACGAAACTTGGTGGGCATGTAACCCCACATGGATAGCACGGAACCTCCTGTTTTCGTTTTGACCTGTAGCCCCCCCGCTGGACTGGACCCCCCGAAAGGAGGGTAGGGCAGACACAGTTTTCTGTGAATATCTCGAGAACCGTAGGGTTTAGGAGGACCATTTTTTTTTGTATGTTGATCTCAAAGGGCCATGTCAACCCATTCCATAACCACTCATTTCATGTATAGCGCCACCTAGTTAAACACAAAAAAGTAAAAATGAGGTGTTGTAATCGCAGACATCTGTGAGCTAACATAGTCAAAACTGCACGAAATTGGTAGTGTAGGATCATTATGACACCCTCTGAATGCACGCCAAGTTTCGTGGACTTTCGTTCATGGGGGGCCTTACAATAAAATAATGTATGTGTACATTTAGTGACCGTACACCAACAAGGATTCCCGGGACACTGAAAGACCGGGGTACACGAAACTTGGTGGGCATGTAACCCCACATGGATGGCATGGAACCATCGCTTTTCGTTTTGATCTGTAGCCCCCCCGCTGGACTGGACTCCCCGAAAGGAGGGTAGGGCAGACACAGTTTTCTGTGAATATCTTAAGAACCGTAGGGCCTAGGATGACCAATTTTTTGCGTATGTTTGCCTCCAGGGGTCATGTAAACCCATTCCATATGCACACATGTGCATAAACAGATACACACGCACACACATACATTCACAGTAATCCTACGTATGACACATACTCACACAGTAGACATATATACGCATGCATGCACATGCACACACACACAGGCACATAAACAGGCAAACACACACATGCACGCACACACACCCACCCACACACCCACACACACATAAACATAAACATGTACACGCTCACATGCACACAATTCAAGAATTTCTCAGAATTATGAACAGGCAAGATGGGGGTGGGGTTGTATAAAATGTATATTACATGTTAAATCTATGAACTAATCATGTTTTGGTACTTGTTGTCTAGCAGACACCAGTGAGAATTGAGACTGCATAATGCAATTCAGTGAGACAGTTAGAATCATATATGTCTTTCAGCGTGACTTATTTTTGTGGAAAACGTGCTGGACTGGGCGGCGGTCATATTTTGTACCGCTCTGCGGTACATCTAGTTTAATAACTTTTTCATAGCATCTTCATTCTTATTGTCTAGAGTATAGGATCTTTATTCTTATTATCCTATTGGATTCATATTGACATGTTATTGGGCCTTCTATTGGGAACTTCTAGATGTGATTTATACCTTGGTTTATGGGATTGTAACATCTTACCCTGTGTATTAATGCATGCTATTCAGGGCCTTTTGTAATAAAAGCATTTGCATTTCAATAAAGTACCTTCTAATTCTGATTATTCAGTGTCCAGTGAAGTGCCTAATGAAAATAACACTACATCAATATTAACAACACTACAATTCTTTCTGCCCTGCAGGCTAGCAGATCCAGGTGTCACAGTGACACCTGTAGGGGGAAGGGCTACAGATACCAGATGTCACCATGTGACATCTGTAGAGGAGGGCTTATCTCAATGAGATGCAAATGAGCACAATTGTCTTTCCTATGACTCAGGTGAGGTGAGAATTTGCAAATCTATTAGGCCAGTTTTCTCAGTTTTTCAGAGGGGTATACATTCATATGACCACAACTTATTCAAATATTATCAGATCTCCATGAGTGAGACATCATTGGATAGCTTTGAAACTACACTTTCAGAATCTGTGAATAACTCAAAATGTCTCTGGGGAGTCATGTAGCTGGTTTTCATACGGCTGGTCACATATGCTGATGCTTTTATCCAAAATGACTTACAAAAAGGGAACAATCAAGGTGCGACTAGTACACGTTACTCACATATAGGGGTGTCACGATTCTCCAAATTCTCGATTCCATTTAATTTTCGATTTTAAAGTCCCAATTCGATTCGATTTTCGATCTTTTAAATATTACTATAAATGTTATTTACTTTGTATGGGCCTTTTCTGTTTCGGGAGGGGGGGGGCTCACTTTTTACTTTGAAAGCTCCTACTAAGGGGACTATTTGAGCTACTACCTCAGGGTCTCTCACTGGTCTCCTCCCTGTGCACAGGCACCACGACTGCTGTACATGCCAACTTGGCACATGTGTGTATGTGTGTGTATGTGTGTGTGTGTATGTATGTGTGTGTGTGTGTGTGTGTGTGTGTGTGTGTGTGTGTATGTGTGTGTGTGTGTGTATGTGTGTGTGTGTGTGTGTATGTACATGCCAACTTGGCCAAGGCAGCAGAAGCACCATTTTAAGAATCTCTGTAAAACTAAATCAGTTTCTATTTGCTTAAAGGAACACGCCACACCACCGTTTTTTGAAAATTGGGTTATTCACTGTGTCCCGTAGAGCAAAGTGAGCAAAAACATGTGTGTCTCCGTGCATGCATGGTCTCGTCGCCGGATAGCATGTCCTGAGTAAAGGTGAGCCAACAACAAAAACAATCCCTAATTACCTCTTGTGTCCTGCATATTCACAACGAGTACAAATGGCAATGCAGATTCAGACGAGGCGATTTCATTGGCTGGGAGACATGGGGGCGGAGCACCAAGAGTATCTGGTAGAAGGGAACTCAGGGCTCCAGACCAATTTGGTCGCAAATGCAACGAAAATGTTTAACTAAAATGTTCCCTGGGTCGCACTGGTGCACCTAATGTCATAAGGTTGAGCGCCTAGACTTTACTCGCATCTGCTGTCTCTCCACGAACTTAGTGTTTGTTCTCCTGTTGAGTTTTCCGAAATAAGCTACACAACCTATTGGCAAACGTTTACATCTTGAGAGAGTTCCATCTAGGTAACTGTTAGCTCATGCGTCATGTCTATTATTAATGTAGTGATGATTTCAACAAAATCATAGAAATTAACATTGCAAGACACTTACCTCTTCTATGATCCCATACATATTTTCTTTGACTTGTTAGTTTTTTGTACATTTATTTTTATGAAAAGACATAGAAAACATAATGAATTGCATTCATATATCCTTGGAAGATGCGCGACTATTTACCTCTAGTCTAAAACCATGAGAATGAAAGCTCATTATTTTGACGTTCTTTTTAAAGTGACAAGCACTTAGACCAGACAAACCAACCTAAGACCAACTTTTTTTAACGTTACCCAAGACGTGCCGCCTGAAATACACATGCGTTGTCACGGCTACATAAAACAAATCTTGCATACAGGAAGAAAGCTGTTAGGTCTTTTTTACATTTTATTTTATTCTCAAAAAACAAACGTTTACATCATGTAAAGCAGACCTGTTGGTTACCCAACATAATAAGCTATTTTAAATGTAAAGCTTCCAATGCATATCGCCCCCATCTGTCCGAACCCGACTATAATTTCTAAATATTTGTCCGAACCCGACCCGACCCATCGGGACCCGTCGGGCTCGGGTCGGGTAGCCACACTCTAGCACACACACACACACACACACACACGCATGCACACACACGCATGCACACACACACGCGCACACACACACACACACACACACACACACACACACACACACACACACACACACACACACACACACACGCGCGCGTGCGCGCGCGCGCATGCACACACACACACACTCACCCATGTCCTTCTTGACGATGTTGTAGAACACTCCACCAGGTTGGAACAGATGGGGAAGCTTCTTGGCGTACGACCAAACATCTTCACCTGATGCACACACACACACACACCCGACAGAACGTTATTACACACACACACACAACCAAAACATCTTCACCTGATGCACACACACACACACACACACACACACACACACACACACAACCAAAACATCTTCACCTGATGCACACACACACACACACACACAATCAAAACATCTACACCTGATGCACACACACACACCCGACAGAACGTTATTACACACACACAACCAAAACATCTTCACCTGATGCACACACACACACACACACACACACACAACCAAAACATTTACACCTGATGCACACACACACACCCGACAGAACGTTATTACACACACACAACAAAAACATCTTCACCTGATGCACACACACACACACACACACACACGACACAGAGCGTCATTACACACACACACACACACAACCAAAACATCTTCACCTGCTCTCTGTGTCCTGCTGTTCCTTGTTTAATGTGTAGGTGTGTGTGTGTGTGTGTGTGTGTACGTGTGCGTGTTTGTGTGTGTGTGTACAGTGGGCAGTGCTTCGACTTGGCCAGCTTCACTCGCGGTCCGCGCGTGGGATCACGCGGTATCACGCGACTTTAATTTGTATTTTTCCAGTGAGACGCTGCAACAACCCAAACAACCGGTAGATGGCTCAAGTGAGCAGGGTGTCTCATAAAAAGAAATGGAGCCTGGAAAACCCTACACAGACTTCACTACAGACTTTAGTAGACTGGTTTAGAAATAATTTAATAGCCAGAAATATGCCTGCCCTGCCCTAATAAAGAAATATTTGGTTAACTGCGAGTGAATCCCGTTTGCAGCCGTAGAAGAAACGCAGGACAAATTAAACATTCTGGTTTTCTCTGAGTGCAACGATGATAGACAGACATAATTTGGACAAAATATAGAGCATATTAACCTCCGTTGCTCAGCCAAATGCCTTCCTGTTACGTCCTATTATCACGGAGTTAGAGGCGATAAAGGATTTTTGATGGTCACAAGTTTACTTCATTAGCGGTTTATATTTTTGATTACACGGTTTTGTGGCATTTAAAGGTTTGACTTCGTGCTTATTCAGTAGAGCATTTAGTGCTCTCCCCAATCCCAGACGTTCACATTGCATGTTTGTTTGTAATGGATGCAACCGCGAGATAGGCTACGCGTTTGACGGCAATGAGTTGTTAACAGACATGAACCAAGACATATAGCCCAGCAGCAATCTAGGGACTGTTCGTTATTTATTGAAGGGGCCACCGGATGAATTTTGAGTGCTTCAGTCAAAAGTTGCATGACCCTCCCTTGCCTGCTAGAAATTGTTCAATGACCCTTCGACAGAATTGTTAAAAAAGACATGACCCTCCCCTGCCAATTGTCGCATGTCTTCCGCTCGCGCTGCTTTGCGCCACAGCCACACACTGTGATAACGTTCTTAAATCAATCTTTCCCGTGAGCTTGCATGCTACCAGTCCTTCCTTTTCAAATGTGTTGCGCCTTTTTGCACAATTTCA
The DNA here is from genome assembly GCF_018492685.1 of Alosa sapidissima. Lineage (NCBI taxonomy): Eukaryota > Metazoa > Chordata > Actinopteri > Clupeiformes > Clupeidae > Alosa > Alosa sapidissima. The sequence goes on from NC_055975.1 coordinate 31,392,412, forward strand.
CAAATAATCATATGTGATTAATAATATGACAAATAATCCCTGTGCACGGGGACCAAAACAATGCATGCCAACTTTTTCCGTGGTTATGTATTTTAACATGCCAACTTCCCCCCCGCTGTCTTGCCGTTTTAATGTTTTCCCGTAGAATATCCCATATTTTAATACTCTCATAACAGCCCTGCCATCGGGCCTGTCTCTGTGTTGCCCTGTTGCTACCCCTTGCCCTTCCAACGAAACAGATGTCTTCAAATCATCGTTTTCCTTGCTTGAAGGCGAACTTAGAGTGATGTTAACTATTTAAGTTTAACGGCGTGATTGTCGTGAGAGCACGATTTATTGGCGCTTGCATGTTCGGCCTTATGTCTACATGCGCACCTGAGGCTACTCAGCTACTAGAGAAAAAATTTCCCCTGTTTGTATGTTCACTCCAAGTTGGCCTACCATAACTTACCAACTCTGCACTGTAGACCCTAAACTGGCTATTTATATTTTTCTGTGAAATAAGCAAATGTATTTGTTCAACTTTATGAAGCAGATTTATGCACTAGGCTACTTGGAACGTAACACATTTGACAAAGGACAGATGTGTGTTATAGTGACAAAATATTAACTTTCAGTGTTTTACGATGTCTTTGTCATGGGGAAGTGTTTTCCCCCATGCATTTATTCTAGGCTACTGTCAGTGACTGCCGTGAGAGAAGCGGGTTCTGTGTTTCGTTCATGTTAGTGACTGACGCGAGAGAAGCGGGGTCTGTGTTGTGTTGCGTTAATTTATTTTCAATTGGGCATGCTGTGCCGTGTCGTCCACAGCTCAGTTCTGACAAAGCCGAATTTACTCCTTTTGAAACAATGAGTGCGCGCGTTGGTATGGTTATATTGCTTGACAGGGGGATCCCAAGCAGCTTTCAGCCATAAGGCTACTTTGAGAACATTTCCTAATTCACCCGACACTAATATTCAAAATGTTGAAAACTATTTCGGCATAGCCTATTAACTGACCACCCGATTCACGTTGGGGGGGCAGAGGGGGCCATCAGACATTTGTGCCCAGTTAATCCGGCCCTGACCCCAACAAATCACACCTTCCCACCAGCTGTGACAGCTAAGAAGTCAAGAGGACTCCTAACTCACAGACCTATTCACAAACCGGTTTTGTGGCATTTCGCCTGTTTTGAAATCCTATGCGGCTACAGGAGCTTCCAATCGTGAGGAAGCAATTTTGCATTGTAGGCATAACTAACATGCAATAACGCCACCAACAACAACCAAAACTAGGCTACTCATTGTCAACATGTAAATTAAATGTAACATTATTGTGAATCAAATTCAAATGTTCTCTTTTGCAAACATAGGCATAGGCATAGTAACAGATTAATTTAATAATGTTACAAAGATACTACATCAATCCGTATGTTTCATTAGGCTACTAGGCTATTTGTTTAGCCTTACTCTTGATTCATTTAGGCTAGGCCTTTTTATTCAGTTATTCATCATCTTCTGTCCTTGTGTAGCGCACGCATTCTCAGACCTGTCACCTGCCACTCATCATCGTAAGGGAGGTGTTTGGAATCATTCCCGCGTTACAATCATCAGCCAATCAAGGTGGTCACTTCAGTCAAGCTCGTGCATGAGTAATAACGTCATCCAGAGCAACGAAGACTCACTCACTCTTAGACTGTTAGTCAAAGATTCTAGAGCGCTCAGCTCCAGAATCTGTTCAGGAGTTGTCATTTTCCCTTACTAAGTCTAGGTCTGAAAGGCTTTGTGAATAACTTAATAAGAGAAACTCCTATAGCTAAAATCTTTTATTGCTATTTAGGAGTAGCCTACTCCTAGTGGTAAGATAAAAGGCTTTGTGAATATGGCCCCTGGTGTTTAACCCAATGCATAGCCCATTTACATAAAATAAATGGTCGAATATTAGGCTACTGATGATCATTGTTATTTAAGAACATGCAGAGCACCAAAAACATCTTGCTCGTAAAAAATCATCATACCGCACATTGTGGCGGGTCTGTTATTTAACCTACTTACTGTAGGCTGCGCAAACCACAGGCCTTTATTTTGGGCAAGCCTGCATTCGAGGCAGGCCTTCTGTTGAAGAATTTTATATAAAGCCTGCGCTAACAGTAATCCTCCTGCCCCCGATACCACAGCTGTGGATAGTGTGGAATGCAAGTAATAACACAATCCAATGTGCGTCTCAATTGTCCCCCGCTGACCACCTCACACATTTCTCTAGATTTTGCAACGACCTTACATGACACAATGCCATAAAATGCCAGTGTTTAGGACACCGAATAATGTTTGTAATGATACCAGTTAGGCCTACGTTCAACAGTAACATAAGTGTAATGAGCTATTCATTGTCGAAGGTGCATGGTGAAGTGAAATTCTTACTTTGGAAAAACATTTGCCGATATCATTGGATAGGGAATAGGCGTTGTTTATTTTTTACATACCGGTAGCCTACAATGGCCAGTTCAGACAAAGCCGAAATTACTCATTTTGAAACATTTGTATGGTTATATTGCTTGACTTAAATCCCAGAGAGTAGGCTAGGCTACCGCACCCCACAGTGATGGGCCTAGCGGTCTTACGCGTTCAGTGTGGGGTATAAACAAGCTGAGAATTTAGCGGTGTCACGTCTGCCTGTCACAGACGTGGGGAGCTGAAGCTTGGGATACAGTTACTACAGTAACAGTATTTTATTTTACTTCTTATGGAATATTTTTTTTTTTCACTTTTATAAAGGCTTTGTTTGAATGCTGTTGGAACAAATAGTAGTTGATTATAAAGGCAACTTTCTGTTGCAATATTCTGTGTGTTCTGGACTGCAGGTAACTTGTTAAGCCAGTGGTTCTCAAACTTTTTCTTTCATTCCCCACTTTGATCAAGGGGGCATTGACTGATGATAGTGGAGATAACGTGTTATCCTGAGGCCTTTGCAAGTCAGCATCTCCGACGGTAGTCTACCCTATTAAAAATATAAGTTTTCGATGTCCCAAACGGAGAGCCATACTTTATTGTTTTAACAATCTCTATGCTACTCACCAAAATGTAGGCATGGGAACATGATGAAGTATCCAACTGTCGTGTGTTAAAGGAACCGTATGTAAGAAATGTATTTCAATTAATCATAAAATGGCCCTGATATGTCACTAGACATTAAGAAATCATGTTCATTTCAAATACTTATATCACTGACAATAGTAGACCGGCCAGGATATTGTCATTTAAAAAGTGAAGTTGCAGCCCTCAACTGATGTTGATGTTGTGTTTTGTCATGTCATGTTGTGTTTTGGCCTGATGCGCCACTCTCCACCTATCTGCTAATAACAAAGTCAGTAGTCTTTTGGCATGTGGGTTGGCAACCTCGAGTCAGGGGGGAAGGAGAGGGGATACACCGCTCTACAGTAATTTGAAAGTGATTGCAGTACCAGTTTTGGCCACAATCTTACATATGGTTCCTTTAAATTATTGTGATTACAAGCCAGTGGTTTTCAAACATTATGCGTGACTCGGACATCTATGCAACAGACTCGTATCGTCCTCGCATTCGAGAGCTTCGTGCCAAGTAATAAGCGTTGAGTCGAGATGTTTGTGTGAATGAAACGAAGCGTATAGGCCATAGTGTGACATGCGTAAACCAATGGTGTAGAGATGACGCCACAGGGTTTTATTTAAGAGAGCCTACGTTTGTATGTAGGCAATTTATATTCACAATACTTAGGCCTACTAAAATAAATAGTATTTATTTTTATTTTTTTGTATTGTTCATATTGGGAGTTTAAGAAGTAAATGATGTAAATATTCAGTATATATTGGCACATAGTCGGTTTCCCTTTTTTAGGCCCTATTTTCAATGTCCTGGCCCAGCCAGTCTGTGCTTGTTTGTGTGTGCCTAGAGAAACAAGTGTGGATGTGTGTGTGTGTGTCTGTGTGTGTTGCTCTTCCATCCCATCTCATGTCCCTCTCTCTTATCCACTTCTGAATGACCATGGGTAAAGGCTTATTTGTTATTCACTTAAACATTAGGAGTCTACCTCATAAAATTGATCTTCTTAGAGCATGGCTCTCTTATAACAAACCTGCCGTTATTACTCTATCTGTAACTTGGCTAAATAGTAATGTATGTGATGCTGAAATAAGTCTTGATGGCTATAATTTATATAGAGCAGATAGAGGCAATCATGATGGAGGAGTTGCTACTTATGTATCCTCAAGTCTATCTTCTGAGCTTATTATTTCAAGAGAAAGCCCCATGCATTTTGAATGCATTTTTGTTAGAATATGTTTTCATCAAAACAAACGGTTGATTATAGGAAACATTTATAGACCCCCTAACTCTCCATCCGAATCAACAAATAATATTCTTAGTACTATTAATTCCTTAAATTGTTCTGACGAAATTATAGTATTGGGAGATTTCAACCGAAATTGGCTTGATAGGTCCTCTTTGAAAGAGAGGAATCAGTTTGAAACCCTAAATCTTACTCAATTAATACGGGAGCCCACTAGAGTGGTGGGGAACTCTAGGTCTCTCTTAGATTGGATCCTGGTCACGCATCCCAACAGAATTGCTGATTCAGGTGTTCTATCTGATTGCTTCAGTGACCACTCAGTTATCTTCTGTGTTTTGAAAATAAAGCTACCTCGTCTGCCACCTAAAATAATCAAGGTAAGACAATTCAAAAATATGAATAATGATGTATTTATTCAAGATTTGTTATGTATTAACTGGAACAGGTTGGAATTAATTCCTTATGTTGATGATGCCTGGAATTTCTTTTATACTGAGGTACTAAAGGTTATAGATAAACATGCACCATGGGCATCAGTCAAAGTGAAGGGTAGGCATTTACCATGGATTGCTGGTGACTTAATACATCTATTTAAGCAAAGGGACAAAGCCTGGAAAGACACCACTTAACAAAAGATCAGGCAGATTGGATTGAATATAAGCGATTAAGAAATGAGTGTACTGTTAAAACAAGAAAGGCCAAATCTGACTATTATAAAAATTCACTGTCAAATGATTTTACAAATCCAAAACATTTCTGGAAAAAACTGAATTGCCTGCTGAGTAAACCTAATAAAAATTCCCTTACAAAACTAAGAATAAATAATAATATTATAAATGATCCCACCTCTGTAGCTGACGCCTTTAATCAGCATTTTTCTTCAGTTTGTAAATTACGCCCACCTGATTTCTGTTACTTCAACCACGTATATAGTAATGTAGCAAACAGTTCTCTCTCATTTACCACAATACTTTCCATTGAGGTACAGCAGGCAATCTCCGAAATTAAATCTGGAAGTGGTGCTGGTATAGATGGTCTGGAGATGAAGTTTATCAAGATTGCTTCTCATGTTCTAGCATACCCATTATGTGATCTATTTAATTTATCCATATCTACTTGCAAAGTTCCAGTCATGTGGAAGTGTGCTAGAGTAACACCTTTGTACAAAAGTGGTGATCCACTTGATCCTAATAATTACAGATTATTTCTATTCTTTCTCCAAACCAATCAGGATTTAGGCCCAATTATTCCACCTCTACTGCTCTCACTGAATGTGTTAATGATGTTCCATCGTCTTTGGACAATAATATGCCCACTGGAGCAATATTTATAGATCTTACCGAAGCGTTTGATCTAGTTGATCACTATATTCTCCTTGATAAATGACATAACATTGGTCTTTCTGAACAGTCCATTTTATGGTTTAATTCATATCTTCACTGCAGACGTCAGTGTGTACACTGCAAAAACTTCTTATCTAAGTGTTATTAATCTTATATCAAGATAAAAAACTAGTTGGTATTGTTTTCAGTATAAAGAGACTTACCTAGTGCTTTCTTGTGAAATCATTTGACTTAATTTAAAAAGAAATTGACTTATTTTAAGACATCTCATCTTGATAACAAGCAAATTTGTCTGCCAGTGTGTTAAGCAAATTTGTCCTAAAAACAAGCAAATTTGTCTGCCAGTGCGTTGAGCAAATTTGTCTTGATAAGACTCCTTAAAATAAGTTAAAGTCTTCTTAAATTAAGTCAAAATGATCTTTTGAGAGGGCGCTAGGTAAGTCTTTTCATACTAAAAACAATACCAAATAGATTTTTTAATCTTAATATAAGATCAATAACACTTGGTTAGAATTCATTTTTTGCAGTGTACTTTTCAATGGTGCTCTCTCCCAGTTCACGATAATGGAAAAGGGTGTTCCATAAGGTTCTTGTTTAGGCCCTCTTTTGTTTTCTATTTTCATTAATGACCTCCCACAAATGTGTTTGGACAGTCAAACTCTCCTGTATGCTGATGATACAGTTATTTATTCATCAAAACATGAAATTAATTTGATCAAATCCTCACTGCAACTTGATTTTAATACTATTCAAAAGTGGTTCTCAGATAATGGACTCATTCTGAATAAAACAAAGTCATACAGCATGTTATTTGCCACTAGGTCTGCCCGACATATCCAAGGTAATAGTATAACAATTAAATTCTCAGATGGTACTTTTATGGAGAATGTTGAGGAATTTAAATATTTAGGCCTCTGGATCGACTCCAGTCTTTCCTTCAGGCCTCATATTGACTCTATAGTGAAAAAAGTAAACTATAACTTAAGATTGTTATACCGTTCAATTAATTGCTTCACACAACAGATTAGATTAAGAATTGTAACTCAGCTTTTATTTCCTATTATTGATTATGCTGACATTGTTTATATGTGTTGTGTTGAGATGTCCGTTCCTAATCCATCATTGTCATATGTATCAGCAATTGAACCTCTTATCCCCAAAGGCCAGACGACAGCTACACTGGTTTTAGTTTGTTTATAAATGTATCTTTTTTAATTATCCTTTTTATTTGAAGCAACACTTAGTCATATATAGGTCAACTTATGGCCTTAGACACCTTGATCATCTCTTCTTTTCGGTCCCAAATATTTCTAAAGAAATCGGAAGACGTGCTTTCAAATTCAAAGCCCCCTCTGACTGGAACAGCTTGCCTTGTTCCTTAAGGTCTATCTCTTTCTTTCCACTTGTTAAGGCATCCCTTTTATCTTACTTGCAATCCGGTGACCAATGTAAATGTTTCCTTGGTGTATGACTTGCACTTTTTTTCATTAATGCACCTTCTCTCATTAATGCCCTTATTAGGATATTATGTATGTATTTGTGCACTAGTGGATATGTGCCTTTATGTGTACATGTGTATGTGTACAGTATGTATGTATATGTATGTACGTGTGTATGTATGTATGTATGTATGTATGTATGTATGTATATGTATATGTATGTATGTATGCATGGATGCATGTTTGCATGCATGTGTGTGTGTGTATATGTATTTTTGTATATGTAAGTATATGTAAGTTATACGTTTGTTTTGGTGGCTTTTCTAAATATGGTTCTCTCCTGTAATATCTTCATATCTTACCATACTGATCATGTGAATATGCTTTGGACAGTGGTGGGACAGGCTGGGGTGGTTGGTTGTGAGGAAGAGCTTTAGTATGTGTGAGTGTGTTTTGTGTTACTCTGAGGACCCCCTCGAAAATGAGATGTCCATCTCAAGGGGTTATCCTCTAATAAATGAATTTGAATTTGAGTATTTTATTTGTATTGGTTGTTTAGAGTAAAAAAAAAAAAAAAATCGGTCGGTCTTAACGCAAGTTTACAACCGGCAAGTCGGTTGGACTAAAAGGGGAAAAAAATAATTATTTGGGTCGGTTCTAAATTGACAGGGTCGGTCGGGTTACGGCAAACGAAAATATTTTTAAAGATAGCCTGGCAGTGTTTTTTTGCACGTCTGCAGAAGTCAGCCAAATATGAATGTAATTCTGTGGCATACAGCAGATGTATTTGTTTAATGTACAGAAAAATAAAAATGACATGTCAAGCAGTCAATTGACTACATTGCAGTCAAGAAGTAAGCAAATTAATTTACGAAACCAAAACGTGGGTCATAGTTGTCTAAGCCTCTATTGCGAAGCCTGTTAAAAACGTCGCCAGATAGTATTAAATCGGCAACAACATTGTTTTCTGCAGAAGCCTACCCAAGGCTACAGATTAATTCTGAACAGTTATTTCTCTACTGGCTCAATTATCACACCACTGTTTTGATTTGCGTAGTTGCATTAACCCCAACACTGACAATAATGTAGACAGCAAATTTCGTCAAGCCTTAAGCACCCAAGTAGCCTAAATCGAGGTAATGTTTAATTATGCATGATTTATTTTGTTATTGAATTCGTAGGCTGGGATTACTCTTGGCAAGTCTCCTGCTTTTTCAGAAGGGGCGGCAGGCAGAGCGATGTACAGTGGCAGAGCGACGCACAGTGGCTGAAAGTGGTACTAAAGCTTCACGCAGCTTCACGCCTCGTAATGCGCGAATGAAGTGGTCATTTGAAAGAGATGCCCACTGTATGTGTGTGTGTGTGTGTGTGTGTGTGCGTGTGCGTGTGCGTGTGCGTGTATGCGTGTGTGCGTGTGTGCGTGTGTGCGTGTGTGCGTGTGTGCGCGTGCGTGCGTGTGTGCGTGCGTGCGTGCGTGCGTGCGTGCGTGCGTGCGTGCGTGCGTGCGTGCGTATGTGTGTGTGTGTGTGTGTGTGTGTGTGTGTGTGTCTTACCCATAAGTGTAGCCAGTAGGCAGAGGGATGAGATCTCCAGGTCGATGTTGTCTTGTAGTTCTCTTTCTGCACGGCTCATAGACTCCTCCCTCCTCTCCTCTCTGTCTCCCCCTCTCCTCTCCTCCCTCCTCTCCTCTCTGTCTCCCCCTCTCCTCTCCTCCTCTGCAGTTCTCCGCTCATCCTCCTCTCCTCCATTTACTTCAGACTCCTCCTCTGTCCGTAACACCTGCAAACACACACACACCCCCTCTTTGAAATAATGCGAAATAAACTGTAAAGTATGCAAAATAAACTGAAGTACACACACAAACACAACAAACACACACACACAAACACACAAACACAACACAAACACACACACACAAACAACACAAACACACCTCTTTGAAATAACATGAAATAAACTGGAGTACACACACAAACACTCATACAAACACAACACAAACACAAACACACACAAACACACACACACAAAAACACAACACACACACCTTTCAAATAATGCGAAATAAACTGCCAGCCAGCAGATCCACGTCATGAGTATTATATCTACACCTAGGAACTTATTCCCCGTTACATATTGTTCTTAGAGTAGATTCTTTTAGAACTTATTCCCCGTTACATATTGTTCTTAGTAGGGCTGGGCGATAAAACGATAGCGATATGTATCGCAATAGACATGTAATCGATATCAATAAAAAATACGTTCATAGAACATTCGATAATAAAAAGCAACGCACACCTCCCGCCTTAAGTTGTCCATAATTATTACACGGCTCTTCAGAGTGCTGCAGAACGTTCCATTCACATGAATGGGCCTTCCCAACGTTCGGGCCTATGTTAAATCTACATAAATCACCGGCAAAGCATTTAATCACCGCTGTCAATGGCAACGGGTTTTGTGCTTCTGATTAATGTCTTTCATATCACTACACAAGGACTGGAACTTCATTCAAACGTGAAAGCAGACGGTTGATCAGCTGTGTTCTAAAGAATGTTTGATTCAAGTTCAGCGTGTGTTGCGAACTATTTGTTTCTCAGCAAATGCCACGATGAACTGTAACAAATAGGCTAGGTTATGTAGGCTAAAGTCATATCGTGGGGAGTTTATTATTTCGTTTTGGCAAGTAGCCGTATAATAAGCGGGATAATGTATAGAACGCCGGTCATTATGGGAAAATAAGTCCCTTCAGGGCGGAACAAGACTGCGCTGCGCGTCGGGGTCCAGTTCGCCCTGTCTGACTTATTTTCCCAGTAATGACCGGCGTTCTATACATTATCCCTTACATAAATAGGTTAAATATATCTAGCATTGTAGCTAGTATTTGCAACTCTAGAGTAGGCGATAGAAGTAGGCGACCTCAACAACAGAAGAGTACAGGGAGGAGGGATTACTATGAGCCCACACACACACACACACACACACACACACACACTCACACTCACGCTCACACGCACACACACACACACACACACACACGCACGCGCGCACGCACGCACACACACAAACACAAACAGACACACACACACACACACACTCTCTACAACACACACACACACACACACGCGCGCGCGCGCGCACGCACGCACACACACAAACACAAACAGACACACACACACACTCTCTACAACACAAACACAAACAGACACACAGACACACTCACACACACACGCACGCACACACACACACACACGCGCACACACAGCGCACACACACACACAAACAGACACACACACACTCTCTACAACACACACTCACACACACACACACACACACACACAAACACAAACAGACACACACACACACACTCTCTACAACACACACTCACACTCACACACACACACACGCGCGCACGCACGCACGCACGCACGCACACACACACAGCGCACACACACACACAGCGCACACGCACACACACAAACACAAACAGACACACACACACACACACTCTCTACAACACACACACACACACACACTCTCTACAACACACACACACACACACTCTCACCTCCACGCTGACGCGTTCTCCGTGCTGGAGAGGGACGGGCGTGTCGTCGGAGGCGTCGGCGGGTGGGGGGAGGGGCCTGGGCGGGAAGCCTGCTCTGATTCGCTGGCGTCCAGGGGGGATGGAGAAGGCGGCGGCGATGGCGCGCTGTAGCTCCGCGTGATTGGTCCGCGGCTGCAGCGTCAGCGTTGCCTGGCGCCCGTCGCTCGTGGTCACGCGGATCTTCTTCTCGCCGCTGGCCGGAGGCGGGGCCTTGGTTGGGGTGGGCGGAGCAGACGATGAGGAAGAGGCGGAGTCAGCTTGTCCGTCAGTTTTGGGGGTGTGTGTGTGTGTATGTGTGGGTCCGTCAGCTTTGGGTGTGTGTGTGTGTGTGTGTGTGGGTCCGTCAGCTTTGGGGGTGTGTGTGCGTGTGTGTCCGTCATCTTTGGCCGTGTGTGTGTGTCGCTGCTGCGTCTGAGGGGCGTGGTCCCGGATGCTCTGCTGCACGCGTAGCTCCGCCTTGCTCATGGTAAGCTCCTCCCTGTGCAGCGTGCGACTCTTGTGGCCCGTCAGGATGATCTTGGAGGGCGGGGTGTGTGTGTGTGTGTGTGTGTCCGCGTGTGTGTGTGTGTGCGCGTGCTCCACGCTGACGGGCCGGTACTGGTCAGGTCCACGGCGGGCCGTCTGCTGCAGGATGGACGTCACCACCTTCTGGACGAGCGGCTCGGAGCCGAACTCGCCGGGGAAGTGCTGGTCCACCAGGCGTGCCGCCACCTCGTAAGCGTTGGAGTTGAGCGCCGCGTCGCTCTCGTACTGCCACCAGTGGACCGTCTCCCTGACGACGCGTCCAGCCCAGTCCAGTGTCACGGGCAGCTCCTCCGGCAGGTTGTCGTACTCGCCGCCCGCCCAGTAGTGCTTGAAGCCGCAGCCGCACTTGCTGCCCGGTCCGCTGGGGGTGGAGGTGCGGTCTCCGTCGCGGTACAGCACGCCCCCGTGTGGCGAGAGCGGGCGCAGCGCGGAGGAGTGGCAGGTGTGGCAGGCGGCCGGAGAGCTGCGGGCGTAGTCGGGCATCAGGGCGTCGGCCGCCGCGTCGTACACGCACACCAGCGACATGAGGGGGAAGCTGTAGCTGCGCTCTGATTGGAGGGCTCCGTGGGTGCGCGTGGCGAGCGCGTGTAGCTTCCCGCCGGGGCTCAGCCAATCGCGCGGCACGCTGAGCTCGGACACGCCCCCGCAGGCCAGGCAGCGGTGCAGACGGCCCTCGGACAGCCATCGCCGTGCCGACGCGGTCACCTCCTCGGGGGCGGGGTTGACGACGCCGCGTCGGCGGAACACGTAGTGATGCACGTCGGCCACCAGGGCGGCGCTCACGCCGTGCTCGCCCTCAAACACCGCGTCCATGGCAACCACCAGCCGCCGCAGGTAGCCGTCTCCCAGCGAGCGCTCGCCCCCGATCACACACCCGCCCTCTTCGTCCAGCGCCATGTAGCGGCCGATCAGCTCCTGCGGGACGCCCCAGGCCTTGGGCAGCAGCTGATTGGGCAGTCGCGGAGGCCCCGCCCCTCTCACGCCCACCAGCGGGATGTAGTGGTTATGGGCGGAGCTACTCCAGGCCAGGCAGATGGGCTTGTTGAGGTCGCCGTGGCGATCGCGGCAGTCGTCGGGCGGCACCAGGCCGGGCAGGAAGGTGGCGCTATAGTCGCCAGGCGAGCTCATGCCGCTCAGCGAGTCCAGCAGCAGGACCGGGCGCCGCAGCACGTTGGCCAGGCCGAACACGTGGACGTTCCGCAGGCCGAGGGGGACGCCCTCGGGGGGGGTGAAGCGGGGGTCGCACTCGCTGATGATGTCGTCCCACTCGGCCGCGTCGATGAAGTCGGCGAACAGCGCTCGGTAGCGGGGGAGGTTTGAGGCGAAGTGGCGGCGGAGGTTCTCCCGCAGGGCGTGCCAGAAGAGCTCTCGGCCCACGAGCGCCCGCGACACCGCGTGGACCAGGCAGTGTCCATCTCCGTCCACGTGCACGGGAACGAGCCGCTCCTGGTCGCCGTTGGCGGCGCGCACCTGAGCCAGCGTGTCACGCAGGTAGAGTAGCGAGCCCGAGCGGTCCTGGCCGTAGCCCGCAGAGTCCAGGTGCTCGCGCTCGATCAGGAAGGCGCGGTCGGCCAGGAGGGCGCAGTCGAACATGTCACCCTGGTTCATGTCGCTCAGCAGGCGCGCCTGCCCGCTCTGACGGTCCATCCCGTAGCGCGTGAGCGTAGGCGACAGCAGCTTGCAGTGGTAGTTGGACAGGCCCGCCACCTTCACGAGCTCGGGGCCCTTCTTGGGCGCGCCCGTGACGCCCAGCAGTGCGTGGCGCAGCAGGTTGTGCAGCACCACGTCGGGATCCGTCACCTCCTCCATACGCAGCAAGCTCCGCTGCTCGTGCCGCTGGCCGCACTCGGTGCACTCGATGCTCGCGGCGGAGCTCTGCGCGGGGAAAAAGAGCCGCGCCTGGCATGCTGGGTCCGGGCACGAGCCCGACAGGATCCGCTTGTCTTTCTTCTTGCTGCCGGGCGGCGATGACGACATGGTTGCTTTCGAGTCGTGGTCTCGCTCTTACAAATACATTCTAGGTGACTCGCGTCTCTCCCCGCGGGGTAACTCTTGTTTATGTCTCTCTTGCAGAAGAGGAACAACACGGAAGCGGTTTGTTTTTTCCTGACAGACGTAGCCGCTGCCTCTATCAGCACGTAACGGCGCGCAGAGACCCGTTTCGCATGGGCATTGTAGTCCACCGCAATGGCATGAAATCGCCCTGTGCTGCAACGCCGCCGTCCAAAAACTTCGACAGCTTTCCCGTTAAAGAGGTCTGAATTAATTAACACTGCTGACGAAACCGGAGTGTTTGTCCATTGGTGCACTTCTCTTTTGTGCTACTTATTGAAATTACTCAGCCAACAACCTCCAATGACGCGCAATATTCTTAGCTCTTGTCGCATTTCTTTACGTCACCACACCGGAAGAGTTAACGTGTTTTGAGATTCAACATTGCAACTGTCATGCGCAGTGTCAACAACAAGCAAGATTTCATGGATAATAATAAAATGCATCCAGACAAATCTTTACTAACTTAACAGCCAAATGTACATAGTGGAAGCGCGCAAGCTAAATGCCCCCCGGTTAGAATCTTTGCTTTACCGACAAGTGTGTTGGCCGCTGAGTTCGCTGGACGTCAAGAACCCCACGGATTGGGAAGTCAATTATCTTTAACGTGTCTTTCTGAGCGCCTCCTCCACCATAACACGCGCCGATCAAGGTCCACGACCAAGGTCCAACATCGATACACTCGAGATACGTTTCGTGTGTAGTAGTCCAGCACATACACCAGCCTGTCGCTCGCTTCGTCTGGGTGCCTCCGAACACCGACCCGACTGAGGCCGAGCAGAACAGAGGACGGGCAGCACGCAGTGCTTCAGGCCACCGCTAGGTGGCACATGGCTAGATGTGGTCTATCAAACTGCATTTTCTTCTACTACAGTGCCCAAGTCCAGTGGGTGTTCTAGGACGAGAGAGAGAGTGTGTGTGTGTGTGTGTGTGTGTTTGGTGAATTTGGCATAAACAAAGTATCAACACAGAACCAGTGGAGGCCAGTAGGGCTGAGCAACATCGGCTACTGTATGTGTAATGTTCAAACTGTATGTTCAAAGACAATCAGGAAAAACAGAGAAATACTGCAAACTCAGCCACCAGCCCTGAGTCCTGTCACGCTATCACGCAAATTCTTCTTTAGTCACTACTAGTCTGAGATTTAATGTTCACATTGACTCCCATTCAAGAAATCAAAACATACTTCAAACATGTGCTCAAACGCTGCTGACTTATGCCAGCAACAATAAATTGGCTTAAGGGCAGTTCCAGCGCTATGGATGTGGCAGTTGGACTCATATTGGTAAACAAAATGCCTTAGAGTGGGGGCAACATTAGTATCAGTGAATTAATTTGCATAACTTTTAATGCAACCTCTGTCCTCTGAATACTGACAAATCTTAAAATTTCATATAATCATTTACATCCTAAGAATACAAGGCATTTTATCAGCGTTATGGATGTGACATGAAATGGACACACTTTTATGAGAGATTACAGGTTTTCTACAAACTGTGAATTTTTCGGGAAACTGCTGAAACCATGATATATGTAGCATGAAGGAGACTTGAATAAACACAAAAAGTGTGTGTCTGAAACTATGCGTCATTTTCGTAATGCATTATGTTGGAAAAACTGCCATAATGGATGTGACCGTTTCACGTTATGGATGTGACGTGTCTGAACCAGTCCTCCACAAACTACATAAAATCCCTTGGGGATCAATAAAGTATCTATCTATCTATCTATCTATCTATAAAACACATACTTAAGTAGTGAATTTTGATATGAAACAACTAAAATAGTAATTATGAAAAACTAGCAATGAAATTATTGCTTCCTCAGTGCCCATTAAGAAGAATCAGGACAAGTAATTTAAAAAATTAAAACAATAAATATGTTTTTTTCTTTTACTGTGATCAATTTTGGTCAATGATTCCGGGTTACTGAAACACAGGGAACATGACATTTGTTGGCCACTCCTCCAGTGCGCTAGACAAACTAACCTGAACAATTGCACCCAAGATGATAAAATGCTTATGGTATAGTCTCAAGAGCCCGCATCAACCTAGCCCATACCCACTCATTTGTGACACACACACACACACACACAGACAGGCAAGCACATACACACACACACGCACATGCACAAACAAACACCCGCACACACATAAACACACACACACACAGGCACGCACACGCACACGCACATGTGCACGCACACACCCACACACCATTAGCACCCTAACACACACACACATACACACACACTCTTATACACAAAAGCAAACTCACACATGCGCACAATCATTTACATGCACATAAGTTTCAGGAGTAAGAGATGGAGACAAATTGACAAGCGTGATTTATTTTTGCAGAGAGAATGTGCTGGACCGAGCAGCGATCATATTTTGTACCGCTATGAGGTACATCTAGTTTATTGCTGGTAGTTTATTGCTACAGAGGGTCTGACACTTCAAATGCTGGCATATCATGTTGTAAACCTTTGTCAATGAGCGTCACATTTCAAATTAAACTGTGTTACGTAAACAGATGTGAATGGCAGGCTGAACACATCTGCAAAAGAAGGAGGTTGCTACGTTAACTCCAACTGCAAAGTCAGCCATCCTCACCAGCTAACACGATCATCCAGTTACTGTACAACAACAGTATGACAATTACGGGAAGATAATCGCTCAGATTTTCATTATTGGACCACTCGAAAATAGGCTATGTCAATCACTGGAGGTATTTTATTTAATTTTATGTTTTGTTGTGCTAATGCTGAGGCCTTTCTTTGGTTTTGATCAGCCTAGTAATCTCAGAACAGACAGAGGCATTATTATGCCACCAGAACAGACGTTTATCAGCTTTGAGGTAAAATAAAGTCTCCAGTCTTGTAAATTCACATTATGTAAAAACCATAAAGTCACATCCATAACGCACCATTAAAGGTTTTAAAAGTAAGAAAGGGGCACAATTAGTTAATCATATTTTAAATTGATATAAATCAGCTTTGCACAGACACTTTGGACATTGTTGCATCAACACTGTATGTGTAGCATAATCTTTTCCTATAAAACGTTATGGATGTGACATGGCCATGGAACTTGCTGACTTAAAAACAAAAGCCTTACAAATGTAAGGAGCTGTGCTCTTAAGGCAAGCTGAGCATACACATTGCTCTACCATTCCCTTGTCAATCTGGAATTTGTCAAATGATAACAATTTGTTGGAACCTTGGGTCCATTTATCCCCTTTTTAAGTATGTGTAATATTGCCATGTGAACACTGTTGCTTCTGTATGGTTGCACACCATACTTATGATGTCAAAATAGTGTAATTAGATCAGTTACAAACAATAAAATATAGACCTAAAGGAACATTTTAACAATAGTTCTATTTGTCCTTTTTCCATGGTAAGGATGACCTTTGCATGGAATTGCCCTTAAAGGTGCCATGTGTAAGAATTGAGGTAAAAATATCCAAAAAATGAGCTACACGCATCAAAAGAATGAGAAGAAATAAGGGTGATGATGTCATTAAAAAAATGGCAAGGTATAGTGCTGCAGAGATATCAACCAGAATTAGCATGCTAAATTACTAGCCACAGCCCGACAGGTGTCATAATACCAGCTTCGGCCATGGGAGGCGGTATGCGGGCAACATAACCGCCAGCCAAACTGCAATACATGTTTCTCGGTTGTTACTCTAGGGTAGACCAACTCACTTTCTGGAGGTATACTGCCTCCATCTTTTATGGAATGTGGAGTATGGATTTTTTGGCGGATATTACACATGGCACCTTTAAACAATTTGGAGGAATCTTATGAAAACTGTCTGCCCCTAAGACTGTGCCCATTGCTCAAATTTATTGTGATTTATGCCAAATGTCAGGGTTATGACATTTAAAAAAACATAAAACATACCTTAATGATGATGATGACACCACAATTTATAAAGGAAAGAAGTTTAAAAAGAAAACACAATTAACCAGATGGCTTAGAAGAATAATTGGTAAGGAAGTGCAAGATTATTCGACGGCTGCTGCTTTTCTAATAAATATAATGGGCTACATTAAATATTTAATGGCCACCAGATGGCGGCATGGCACGGCACTGCACTTCAGGCCTTATTTGGATGTTAGCAAGTAGTGAAATGGCGCCATCTGGTGGCCGTGTACCATGATATTATCATTATTATAATAATAATAATAATAATAATAATACAATTATAGTAATAATAGTAAAAATACAAATATTTATTTATAACACTTTTCAAGCATTGAGCACAAAGTGCTTTACAGACAAACACGAAGAGCGTTTTCTATGCACAACAAAAGTGCAACAGAAGTGCTTCGCACACAAGACACAAACAAACAAATTACAAATATTTAAGATGCCGAAGGAGCAGCGCACTCAGCAGCATCCCCCTTGACACCACGACAGACAACAGCTGCGTAAGAGAGCAAACTCCATCCTGTCTGTTCTGCAAACTCCATCCTGTCTGTTCTCATCCTCATGCTCTGCTCAACAATCCTGGGCATTATGAAGGCTGGAATGGTAACAGGTCAACACTGCCTCCTGACCTGGGGCCTGTACTACGAAGGGAGCTTAACCTACCCAGATGTAACCCAGGGTTACTTTGTTAAACCGGTGTTGACAAAACCTGATTATCTTAAGTGGTGTTAATCGGTACTACGACGCTGATGTCGAAGTTGATTTGTTGAGCCGGGGTTAACCTAATTGGAGTTTGTGCGCATTCACATAAAAGGGGCGGGTTGCAGCGCAAGTCACCACTTTCAGTGATGACACGATCACCTTATTTTACGGATTAGGAATGCACAATTATTATGACAAGTTATGAGGAATTAAAACCCACTCTACGACAAAAATCAAATACATCGGCAGTGAACAAAGCAAGGCAAGGAGGTTGGCAACTTATTGCAGATCGGGTAGCCTAAATGCCTAAAAGTAAAGTTTTATTTCCACATGTTCTTCAAATATGTGTTACAGAGGATTAATAGCTTTCGGAATGTCTGAAATGAGTTGAAATAATTAAATTGCCTATTTTGAGTACAGAGAAATGCCTACAGATGCAACACAATTCAGAAGTGGGCATATAGATTACAGTAATAGGATAATTGAATGTTTAATTAGCCCCCATTGACTGATTTAGTGTATGCCTAATCCTGTGAACATTTCAGATGCAACACCATTGCTAAACGCACATGGCAGCAGGTGAAAGTGAAACACAAACACTTTATTCAGAATAGTAGGTTTATAGTTATAGCTTGCATTAATATTTCTTAATTATGAAAACATGTAGGCCTATGCTTATAGCCTTCACTTGGCCTCTGTTTTACAGCTAACAAGAAAAAGGTGTCTTTGACAGTGGTGGAATGTAACGAAGTACAAATACTCTTGATCTTATTACACAATAATGATCAAATGTATTACACAAATTATTATTTACATAAATGAAATTATTACACAAATGATCTTATTATGCTAATTATGCAAATTGCCCAAGGTGCAACTTTTAGCAACCAAGTTGAAATCCATCCACTAGGCCTATAGATGACATTTCTGCAATAAAGCTTTAGGGTACTCAACATTTCTGGGTTCAAGAAAATGCAACAAGACTAGAAGTCAGCGGCGTTAGTTTTGGCACATTATTTTGATGTGTTGAATCGGAGTCAATGGGAGCCGTAAATCTCCGAAAAGCGGTGACCAAAGAATATTTCTTGGGATACCGTGATAGCGGTCGTGAAAGCGGTGTAATCCGAGGGTGACATTGGAATAACGTCTTAACCCAGTTTGGAAGCATAGAGGTATTTTTTTTTAATGATGAACATTGTGGTGCCTGATATGTCATGCAGTAGACAAGTTAGTTTTCTAACTTACCTATTAATGAGATTGTACTATGGGTTGTTGCATGTAGTTTTCGGTATTATGTTATATCAGAATCCTTATTAGCGTTCCATCCGGTGTCATCAGATGACGACTGCTAACCAGCTGAATTACCCAAATAGCCCTATGGACATGTGTCAGTCATTTGTGGTTAACGTTGCAACAAGCGATAACGTTTAATTCTCATGTTCACCTGAACAACTTTCATACCAAAGCTGGAGCGACAGTGGAAAACTGGCGATCTGAAGTAAAGTTAGCGTTAAAAGTAAACTTTATCAGACAACTGGCAATGCTGCGACCCTTCTCACCTATCGCAACTAGCTAGCGATAAGTTAACGGGTAATGTTAACGTAATGGCAAGACAGCCATGCCCGTTAATGTTAAGATCAACACGGCCCGTTGTTCTCTTGCTTTGTGGGTGAACGACAGTTTGACAGTAGCTTTACAATGTTATTATCAACGCACTGGCAGCTCTGTTTCCAACAGAACAATGATGGTGGTTCGCTGGTGGTACCCATGTTAGCTAGTTGTTAGCGTGTTAGCGCACTGTGGTTGCCCTAACAACAGCCCTGACGTGGCCATGGCGTCATCGCGCAGGAGAAAGCGAAATTCTGTCAAATAAGGCTACATTATACTGTCTGACCGATACATGTCAGAGATGCTCTCTCAATTGTTTTGGTGTCTATGCTGATACCCTCTCTCTCTCTCTCTCTCTCTCTCTCTCTCTCTCTCTCTCTCTCTCAATTCAATTCAAATATGCTTTATAGGCACGACAAATGATATGATGCCAAAGTGTTCACAGGAATAATAATAATTACAAAAAAGTAAACAAACAAACATACAAACATTACAAACATTTACACTTCATCAATACACTGTGTGTGTGTGTGTGTGTAGGCTTGGGAATCGTTTCCAGGTATCGGTTAGGAATCGGTTCCAAACAGATTGGTATTTCAATATTAATAGATTTATTTATGGCATAGAAAGCCCTTCGTGCTTTTTCTTTCAACTCACTCACGGCCAAGCTGAAGTTTCCGTTAGAACTGATTTTCAATCCAAGGTAACTATAATTTGTGACATGTTCTATTTTTAGTTTATCAAATGTGAAGTGTTTTTCCTGTGTGTTTGTTTTCCTGACAATTTGTTCTCTTTTCGAATGTTAATACTTTATTTTTTTTGGTATTAATAGCCAGTGCTCAAGTCTGGCAGAATTTTTGCAGTACATCTAGGTTCTGCTGCAGGCCCTCTGCTGTTGGAGATAGCAAAACCAGATCATCTGCAAATAAAATAAATTTGATTTTGGAATCATGAAGGGTGAGGCCAGGTGCTTTTGATTTTTCTAGTTGCTTTGCCAATTCATTGATATAGATGTTGAAGAGAGTTGGTGAGAGTGGACAGCCTTGCCTCACTCCCCGCCCTTGAGTGAAGTAGCTGGTTTGCTTATTTGTGCATTTATTGTTTGAATACATTGTTTTTATTATGCTGTATGTTTTGCCTCCAATACCACTGTCAATTAGTTTCGAGAGTAGACCTTCATGCCAAATTGAATCGAAAGCTTTTTCAAAGTCTACAAAGCAGGCAAATACTTTTGATTTGTTTTGGTTCATATGTTTGTCAATTAGGGTTTGTATTGTGAAGATATGATCTGATATTTAATTTGGTAGGAATCCAATTTGGCTTTTGCTTAGGATAAGGAAGTTCATGATTCTTTTGTTCATGATGCTGCAGAAAACCTTCCCCAGATTACTGCTTACACAGATGCCTCGGTAATTATTTGGGTCTAGTTTGTCTCCACTCTTAAATATGGGCGTTATGAGTCCTTTATTCCAAACGTCAGGGAAATAACCAACACTAAGAATAAAACTGAAGAGTTTTAATATCGCCATTTTGAGTCTGTGATCAACATGTTTTAGCATTTCATTTAGAATTCCATCTGGTCCACTCGCTTTTTTTGGTTTTAGGGTGTGCAGTCTGTCTAGCAGTTCCTTTTCAGTGATAGGGTAATCTAGTTGGTTTTGGTATTTAGACATTGTGTCTTCCATTTTGGTCAGTTTTTCAACTATTTGGATTTGTTCATGGGTCATATCTGTTTTGTTATACAGATTTTCAAAATAATCTTTCCATGTATTGCCATTTTGTATGGCTGGTTCTTCATGGGGCTTTTTGTTTAGCGAGTTCCAGTTGTCCCAGAAGGTATTCATATATAGTCATTCTTCAATTGTTTGTAGTTGTTTGTAGTTTTGAATATGATGTTCTTTTTTCTTTCTAAGTGTTTTTTTGTATTGTTTGAGTTCCTCATAGTATTGAATGCGTAAATCGTCATTGTTTGGCTGTCTATGCTTTTGGTTTGATAATTGTCTTAGTTTTTTCCTCATCATTTTGCAGTCCAAGTCAAACCATTTTTCATCACTTTGTTTGGTATTTCTTCTTTTTTGAGGGGGACGTAGGGCTGATAGCTCTGCCAGGTAGTCAAATATATGGTTAATATTTTCTACTTCTATATTGTGGGGGTAACTACTAAGAGGGAAAGTCTCAATAGTTGGGGAAGCTTTAGGGTGATGGAGAGCTGTTTTCTTTGCTGTTCTTAGTCCATCTGTAACTCTCTCTCGTGCGGAACAGCTTGCTGGGCTGTTTGTGTATGTTAGAGTTTTCTCTTCTTTTAAGGTATGCAGTAACTTGACTGTGAATGCTCTGAAAGTGGATGAGTCTAAGTCTGTTATCATGTAGTCAACTGTTGAGCAACCAAGAGGTGAACTGTATCTTCCGAGAGTCCCCTCTCACCCTACCATTGACAAGATACAGGCCCAGGCTTTGGCAGAGCTCTAAAAGTAGTTTCCAATTTTTGTTTATTTGTGTGTCAGAGATGTTCCATGAGAAGTGAACAACATTTTGTGGGAAGCTCTGCCCAAATATATATGTGTTGCCATGATCGGCTGTATAGTCAGGAAGGGATCCTGTCCTTGCATTCAGATCTCCACAGATCAATACACTTCCCTGGGCCTGGAAGTGGTTGATTTGGTGGTTCATGGTGTCAAATATCTCTTTGTTGTATAGTATATATACTCTTTTGATCCCATGAGGGAAATTTGGTCTCTGCATTTATCCCAATCCGTGAATTAGTGAAACAGACACAGCACACAGTGTACACACAGTGAGGAGAAGCACACACTAATGAGGAGCAGCACACACAGTGAGGAGAAGCACACACTAATCCCGGCGCAGTGAGCTGCCTGCATCAACAGCGGCGCTCGGGGAGCAGTGAGGGGTTAGGTGCCCTGCTCAAGGGCACTTCAGCTGTGCCTACTGGTCGGGGTTCGAACCGGCAACCCTCCGGTTACAGGTCCGAAGTGCTAACCAGTAGGCCACGGCTGCCCCAGTAGTATGGAGATTCAGAGGGTGGTATATACACAGCACAAACAAATATATCTTTAGTTGTTTGGGTGAGTTGTTTGTTGATTTTAAACCAAACGTGTGAGTCCTCTTTTTTATTAGTGAGATGTATTTATCTATTTCTAATTTATGCCATATCACCATGCCCCCTGAATCTCTCCCTCGTGTTATTCCCCTCTCTCTCTCTCTCTCTCTCTCTCTCTCTCTCTCTCTCTCTCTCTCTCTCTCTCTCTCTCTCTCTTTCTTTCTTTCTTTCTTTCTTTCTTTCTTTCTTTCTTTCTTTCTTTGTCCATCTCTCTCTCTCTGTGTGGCAGATGGAGGAAGAACTAGAGAAGTTTCTGATGGAGCAAAAGGAGAGGGTGGCCAAGGACAAAGCCAGTCTGTTGCTGCAGGAACCTCCCTATATGGAGATCAGGGTGTGTGTGTGTACATTTGTGCGTGCATATCTGTGTATATGTGTGTAGTATGTGGTAGTAAATTTGTGTGGTATGCAATATGCTACATTTGTGTGTGTGTGTGTTTAGTACATTTATATGGTATGCAGTGTTTCCCACAGAGTTGGATTCAATCTGTGGCGGTAGCTGACTTGGACAACTTGTGCTCATACAGAAGAGGGGCCGCACCGCAGCGGGTTCGTTACGAGAGGGGGGGGGGGGCAAGAGAGCGGGGGGGTGGGGCAAGAGAGAGCGGGGGGGGGGCAAGAGGGAGAGGGGGGGCAAGAGAGAGCGGGGGGCGGGGGGGCAAGAGAGCGGGGGGGGTGGGGCAAGAGAGCGGGGGGGGGCAAGAGAGCGGGGGGCGGGGCGAGAGAGAGCGGGGGGGGGGGCAAGAGAGCGGGGGGGGGCAAGAGAGCGGGGGGTTTGACCTTTTATTTAATTTAAATAGTACAACATAGAACATTGATGTGTGGCGGCCGGTTTTAATTTTGTGGCGCCCCGCCACAGATTACTCAACATACTGTATGGGAAGCACTGGGTATGTAATGGTAAATGTGTGTGTGTGTGTGTGTGTGTGTGTGTGTGTGTGTGTGTGTAGTATAGTGACTGTGTAGTATAGTGACTGTGTGTGTGTGTGTGTGTGTGTAGTATAGTGACTGTGTTTGTGTGCTGTATCAGTGTGTGTTGTGTGTGTAGTATAGTGACTGTAGTATAGTGATAGTGACACACAGTTCGATAAACCTCAATTTATTTATTTATTTATTTATTTTGGAAGGTATATTATTATTATTATTATTATTATTATTATTACTATACTGTATATCTGTATTATACTGTATCCTGATATAAAAAGAGAATATGGTAAATATGTGTGTGTGTGTGCTAGTAACATGCGTGTGCGCACGGCTTCTAGTGCCTCCTCCCTGGCCTGTGGCTGTGCATCTTTTCTCACACACACATGCAGCTGTTGTGACATAAACAGCGAGACATGGCTGCTAGTTTAAGTGATGCTATGGTAACACATACTAATAGGCTAATATCAAGATGATTTGCTCACTTGCATCTCTCAAGTTTGTGTTGCTAACCTACCTAGGCTGTGGGATTCAGGTAATTTAGGCCTACTATTGGGTTTAACATCATTTAGAGATAGGCTACGCAACCATGGCAACCTTTTACATCTGGAGAGAGCTCCTTACTAACTATCCCACTAGCTCACGTCATGTCTGTCATTGGAGTAATGCTCACTAAAATCATTAATGAACATTGCAAGACACTTAGCTCTTCTATGATCCCAGAAATATTTTCTTCGACTTGTTAGTTTTTTGAACATTTATTTTATTTAATGACATAGAAAACATAATGAATTGCATCCACATATAGTTATGCACTATGCACAACTATTTTTCACTAGCCTAAAACCGAGACTGAAGGCTAATTACTCTCACGTAATTCTTAAAGTGACAGGGACTCAATTACACACCAACAATGTGCACTCATTTAGCACGCCAAATATTTTTAGCTAGTAATTATGCAGATTATAAAATACTATACATTATTAACAAAATATATACACTTACATATACATTATTAACAAAATATATACACTTTATATGATTATTAACACAATATATATGCTTACATATACATTATTAACAAACTAGAAAATGTAATTTCGAGGAAATTACCAGTGCATGAAAATATAAACATACTGCATATTAACATAAAATGCAAAACAAACTTTTATTTGATAACAGTTGGCAGAAGTCATAGTTGATAACAACTGACAGTTGAAATGGCTGAACAGTTAAATAGTTGAGTAGTTTAAATAATTAAATTATATAATAGTGAATTATTGTAGTGAGGACATTTATTTTGAAACAGTTGTGGGGAGAGGAAATAGTTGAACAGGATCTGTAGAGCCAGATTGTATGCTTAAAGCCTGAGACAGAGTATATAGTTTAAAAGTTGAATTTAGATAGTGTAATGGATGTTGATAGACAGAAAGTTGAATAGATGTTGATAGGCAGATTGTTTAATGGGTGGATGAGTGAATGGTTTGAAGAGGATGAATGGATAGAAAGTTGGATGGAATGTGCCTTATATCCTTGTAGAATGGAGAGACACAGAGAGAGTTGGCCTAGTTAAGCAGAAAGCAGTTGATACAGGTGCAATCAGTTTAACTGGCCCTTTGATGGGTCCTAATAGTGAGCAGCTAGAAGTTGATACAGGTGCAAATCAAGTTAATTAGCCCATTATGATGTCATAGTCCCCATACAAAGTCTATGGGGAAAAATAAGCTTGTTTTTTATTAATATCTCAAACAGTATAAAGTTTACAAAAGTGAAAAATACATTCCTCAAGTCACCTTTTCAAGACCTACGTTACAAAGTTTGAACGAAGTTTCTACGTTAAACGGTTGAAGCTGAATTAGACGCAGAAATTTGGTTGGAAGAATAAGAAGAAGAAGAAGAAGACTTCGGATAACAGAACAGGGCATTTTCATGCACTGTAAATATATACACTTATGTACATTATTAGCAAAATCGCAACTACTTTGGGGAGATTTGGACTCTGATGAGGGGCTGAATGACGACACACCTGTAACAAAGCATGATAACTTAAAAAACATAGCTACACAAATGTTATTTTTAATGGCACAAATCAGCACAAACGATTGAGACCATTCTGGGGAGTTTTGGACATTGATGGGGGGCTGGTGACGTCACGGGAGTAACAAATAAAGTGGAATATCTTAAAAAACAAAGTAGCACAAATGTTACTTTTAACGGCACAAATGAGCACAAACGATTGAGACTATTTTGGGGAAATTTGGACAAGTATGTGGGGCTGAGTGACGTCACTGGCCAGAAAATGTAAAGTTTAATTACTTAAAACCCTTAACAGCACAAACAATAATTTTTACGGCACAAACTGGCACAAACCGGCACAAACGAATAGCAGTGTTTTTAAAAAAAATTGAATAACATGGGGGGTCAGCTTCACGCAGGTCATGACATCAAATTACCAACATACAAACACACACACACAAACACACACACACACACATTACATACACACACACACACACACACACACACACACACACACACACACATTACATACAAACACACACACACACATTACATACAAACACACACATACAAACACACACACACACACACACATACAAACACACACACACATTACATACAAACACACACACACACATTACATACAAACACACACACACACACACACACACACTGTAACCGGAGGGTTGCCGGTTCGAACCCCGACCAGTAGGCACGTGAAGTGCCCTTGAGCAAGGCACCTAACCCCTCACTGCTCCCCGAGCGCCGCTGTTGTGGCAGGCAGCTCACTGCGCCGGGATTAGTGTGTCCTTCACCTCAATGTGTGTTTCACTAATTCACGGATTGGGATAAATACAGAGACCAAATTTCCCTCACAGGATCAAAAGAGTATATATACTTATACTATACTCATACTTACTTATATATACTTATACTATATAACCGCTGGACAGGGACTGGTAGAGATGGACACTCCTGTTCTGGTAGAACTTATACTTATGTGTGTGTAGTATAGTAACTGTGTTTGGTATGGAATATGGTACATTTTTGTGTGTGTGTTTTTAGAGGAGAGGTGTGAAATTTGATGAGCTGAAAGAAAACATTACCCTGCCATCACAGAAGACAACACACAACAAAGGTAGGTACGGTGTGTGTGTATGTTCTGTGTGTGTGTGTGTGTGTTTATATGTTCTCTTTCTCTCTCCCTCTGTATGTGTGTGTGTTTATATTCTGTGTGTGTGTGTGTGTGTTTATATGCTGTGTCTGTGTGTGTATGTGTGTGTGTGTGTGTGTGTGTGTGTTTGTTATTATGCTCTGTGTGTGTTTATATGCTGCGTGCGTGTGTGTTTATATGCTGTGTGTGTGTGTACTGGCTCGGAGTATGTACATTCAGGGGGAGACCAACGCAGTGTTGAAATAATAATAAATTAATTTATTAAAGAAAGTTAAACATAACTAATATTTCAGAATAACGATAAGGATGAGGTGCAAGTCAGTGTAGTGTTAGTTAAGCAAAAGTGAAGTGTAAGTCAGTACAGAGAAGAAGGTAACGCAACAAAATGAATGCCAAGCCGGGAGGAGGAGAACCGCCTGGAGTGCAGACTGAGCCGATCTTAAATATCACACCTGGGCACACCTGGGCACACAGGGGAAACGAGCACCCAGGCACGTCAGTGCCAATGGGCGGAGTTAGGACACAGCGGCCTGGGCCGTAACAGTGTGTGTGTGTGTGTGTTTATATGCTGTGTCTGTGTGTTTATATGCTGTGTGTCTGTGTGTTTATATGCTGTGTGTGTGTGTGTGTGTGTGTGTGTGTGTGTTTATATGCTGTGTGTGTGTGTTTATATGCTGTGTGTGTGTGTGTGTGTGTTTATATGCTGTGTGTGTGTGTGTGTGTGTTTATATGCTGTGTGTGTGTGTGTGTGTGTGTTTATATGCTGTGTGTGTGTGTGTGTTTATATGCTGTGTGTGTGTGTAGAGGAGTGTGTACGCTTGAGTTTACCTCTAGGAGAGGAGTATGAAAGAAAAAAACAGCAACTCCAACAGGAGCTGAGGCAGGACTACAGGAAGTACATGGTACAGGTAACACACACACACACACCATTACACTCACTCACACACCATTACTCACACACAAACACGCCATTACACACACACACACACACACACACTCACTCACTCACACACCATTACACACACACACACTCACACACACACACACCAGCGTTTCCGCTTGGAAAAAAATGTGACTGGCAGAGGTTTGGTTTTCCGGATATTTTGATGATATGCGGGTAAAATATCCTATTATGGCTTCTTAATTAGATCAGATCACATGTTGGTTTGAGAACTGTGAGAAGGTGTGAAACCCGCACCAAACTCCTCTCAAACAGAAAGTGGCCCCTAAAATGGTGAAATTTTAAGCCTGATTGCAACAATCCTGCATTAGAATCTTGTTTCAATCCAGATAACCTAAATCTACTGATGGCTTATTTTATATGACTGAATTTGTCCATATTCCCTCAAAACTCACTAGAAAACTAGCCTGACGAGCCAGACCCACATTAAAATGTAGGGTCTGGGCACTCACCGTTTGCAGTGCTCAATCCAAGCGGCGGGATAATCGGTTGTCTTTCAAATTCCCTCTGCACGCAATAGGACAGCGCTGAATCCCATGCGTTTTCCCACCAGCGGAGCTAGTTGGCTAGTTCAAACTTTTGCCATCTTAAAACAAGCTTAACCCATGTACTCCTAATGTGCCTGCTAAAAACGCCTATAGAATCCTATGGCATTCTAGACTAAACAACCTTATTTCTTGAGGGTTTTCTGAAAAAATACTAAGAGTTGTCAACGTCTACCAAAACCTTAATATCTAAGCCTCTGTACACCTAGGAACATGAAATAAAAAGCATGCTGCGCTACGCAGCAACCAGCAGGAGATTCAATGTTGCGCTATGCAGCAACAGGCGGGAGATAGAATGTTGCGTTGTGCAGCATCCAGCACGAATGAGTTAACTCGTGTCACACTGTTGGCCAACAGCAACATCCATCTTCTTTGTTTTCAAGTAGCAGGGAATTCAAGCCAAACCGTTGCAACTCTGCCATCAATCATTATGTTAACCCTCTAGGCGCCACGGTCGAGTTTACTCGACAAGATGCGGTACTGAATAAAATGGCCGATTTAGTCAAATAGGGAGTCATATTTCGTTCGACCTCCACTCCACTAGATGGCAGACATGTCATACGTCATCCCCGAGTCGAAAAAACGGCATGCTTTAAACAAAACTTTCTAGCTACAGCGCATTGAATCAGTGCGTGAAATACCGGAGCTAGTGTGCGTGTGAGCCACTTTGTCAGAGCGATATTGTCAACGTCAGCGAGTATTTGCATTAGATTATCGTCTAATGGCATCAAAAAAGTTTACCTGAAATGAAGTGTTGGGTCTTCTATCCGCGGACCCTGATTCTGAAGGGGAATATCTGCCTTCAGAAAATGACGGTGATTCGTTTAGTGAGGCTTCAGATGCGTCCCTGCCTTGCAATGATGCAGCTGGACAAAGTGAGAGTTTACTCCATAGTTTAGCTTACACCAAGCACAAACGTTGAATCGTTTGCCCAATGTCACTGGTGGGAATAATGTTTCACGGGTTCGGAGTGTTCATCGGGAAGTTAGCAGGGTGTTAGTGGTGTGGCGAACGAGGCTGGAGGTAGCCTAATGTCCAAAGCGCTAGCTTCTGTCTTCTGAACATGTGCCTCTCCGCAATCGCGGCGACAGTAACGTGGTGGAGCCTTTGTCTAATGCCACTGGGTATGTTAGACGAGGTCGAAGTGCTCATAGGACAGTTAGGGGGGAACGTAGAGGCAGTGTGGGGAGTCGCAATGAGAATGACAGTAGGCCTAGTCCGAACTGCGCAAATTCTCTCCACTCGGCGCGAGCGCGAGGCAGATCTGGCCATGCTGCTCGCAACAGGAGCAGAGGTGGTGACACGGGGCAGGAGAGCCATTAGGCCATGCATAGTCTATCACAAGATGATGGGAATGCCGGCCCTGTATGGATAAGATATGGATATGGATAGTCATTATCTCTACAGCAAAAGGCCTGCTACATAAAAAAAAAAAAAATTGTCAGCCATTTATTAGTAATGATTTACACTGTTGATTATCTATTTCCCTGACCATTTAGGACATGTGTTCTTTTTTGTGTGTTCATGTCCTTGTGATGTGTGTGTCTTTGTCACCTAAGAAAAAAACAACAAAAAAACATCAACAAAAACAACAAAAAGAAAACAAATACTATCATTGTCTCTTGTCTTGTCTCGTCATCTCACTCCTGATCTGTGCCTTGCCGTGGCAAATGAGCTTTTGAACTAAACAGGTCTTGTCTACTTGTGTTTGTGTGTCATCTGAATAATATATATGTGCCCCATACATGGAATCAGAGTGCCTACTGTATGTAGTAAATGGAAAATCTCTACAGCAAAAGGCGCCTACCGCTACATGCATTTGGTTTGTTTCTGCCATTTATTAGTAATGATTTATACAGTTTGTTTACTACTTACTATTTACCTGAGCATTCAGTATTGTGCAATATAGCATACAGAAGGTGAGGGACATTTTGGGGGAAAAGAAGTGGTGCATTTTATCATTCAAACATGCGACTTTTCATGAAAATTCTATAATCCAAGATGGCCGCCACCATATGACGTCATAATATGCACATTAGATATAACATTTAATCTCTACATAAACTTTGGGTCATCCTTAATATTTCTCTAATTTACAGAAAGTCTCTATCTCTTATCACTTTTAAGATATAGCCTTTTGAAATGAAGATGTCAAAATCGAACGTTTCGAAAAAAAAACTATACAGAAGTTTAATTTTTCGAGCTCACAAGCCAAAAAAAAATTTCTCTGGGGGAACATACCCCCTATAATTGCTTTTTGACACTGTATAATTTAAGTACAGACTACACAGACTGTATAGTGGTTACACAGAGAAAGAAATTCACATATTAAGACCCACATCATCCAAAACGCCAGATACATCTCCGATTTGCCTCCCACCTCGTGTCATGTAATGTAGAGAACAAAACCCTACTCATACACACACTCATAACACTACACACTCATAACACTACAAACTCACACTTACAACTAGTCTTGCTGATCCTAGCACTTACCAACCTTAGAACTGACACTCAACTGTTTAAAATTGGCACTCATTGATGCACTTATATTATTCTTACTGATTATCTCATTTGATGAGCCTTACAGGTTATATCTCATTTGATGAGCAGGTTATATCTCATTTGATGAGCCTTACAGGTTATGTGGCAATCTCATTTGATGAGCCTTACAGGTTATGTGGAAATCTCATTTGATGAGCCTTACAGGTTATATCTCATTTGATGAGCCTTACAGGTTATATCACATCTGATGAGCCTTATGTGGCAATCTCCTCTAATTGGCATAATTCAGAAGAGCAACTGACAGTCAGCTGTGCACATTCTTTATCAAAGCCTACTGTCTAGAGTGAGTTAATTTGCCAGCAATATGTTAGCCTACGTAGTTTCCTCAACTTTCAAAAGGCGAGTGCTAAATTCAGAGCCCCACTCTGACTTGGCAAGAAGAGACTTCTGAGTTCTACAGCAGGGAACCATGGGTAGAGGCAGCAAGCCCACAAGAAGCTACCGCACACACCCCGCACAAGCCCACAAGAAGCTACCGCACACACCCCGCACAAGCCCAAAAGAAGCTACCGCACACACCCCGCACAAGCCCACAAGAAGCTACCTCACACACCCCGCACAAGCCCACAAGAAGCTACCGCACAAAAAACAACACCCCAAAAACCTGCAACTTTGAATATTTTAAAGCGACTTCGCAAAAAATAAGCCTAAAGTCGCTTCAAATTTGCGGACTTGGCAGACTGCTTGGAATGACAAACACACAGACACATAGAGTGAATTGAATTTCCCCTTCGGGATCAATAAAGTATCTATCTATCTATCTATCTATCTATCTTGAGACACGTTGTACTCATTGAGAGCCAAAATAAACGTTTCCCACATATCTGAAATATTTCCCACATATCTGATACATTTCCCACATATCTGACACGTTTCCCACATATCTGAAATATTTCCCACATATCTCCCACATATCTGACACATTTACCACATATCTGACACATTTCCCACATATTTCCCACATATCTGACACATTTTCCACATATCTGACACATTTCCCACAAGTTTCCCACATATCTGAAATATTTCCCACATATCTTCCCCATATCTGATACATTTCCCACATATCTGATACATTTCCCACATATCTGAAATATTTCCCATATATTTCCCACATATCTGATACATTTCCCACATATCTGATACATTTCCCACATGTTGTCTCCTCTGCAGAAACAGTGTGCTGAGGACTCAGGAGTATCCTCTGGTCTCAAACTACCTCCTAAGGTGTGTGTGTGTGTGTGTGTGTGTGTGTGTGTAAACTACCTCCTAAGGTGTGTGTGTGTGTGTTTAAACTACCTCCTAAGGTGTGTGTGTGTGTGTGTGTGTAAACTACCTCCTAAGGTGTGTGTGTGTGTGTTTAAACTACCTCCTAAGGTGTGTGTGTAAACTTCCTCCTAAGGTGTGTGTGTGTGTGTGTGTGTGTGTAAACTACCTCCTAAGGTGTGTGTGTGTGTGTGTGTGTGTTTAAACTACCTCCTAAGGTGTGTGTGTAAACTACCTCCTAAGGTGTGTGTGTGTGTGTGTGTGTGTGTGTGTAAACTACCTCCTAAGGTGTGTGTGTGTGTAGACTACCTCCTAAGGTGTGTGTGTGTAAACTACCTCATAAGGTGTGTGTGTGTGTGTTTAAACTACCTCCTAAGGTGTGTGTGTAAACTACCTCCTAAGGTGTGTGTGTGTGTGTGTGTGTGTGTGTGTGTGTGTGTGTGTGTGTGTAAACTACCTCCTAAGGCAGGGGTGGGCAAACTTTTTGACCACACTGGGTATTGACCACATTGGGTATTGACCACATTGGGTATTTTTTTTTTAAATATGAATTGGTTAAAAATACTGCTAATTTGATGTTGTTTAACAAATGTATAAATTGTGCACTGTCGCTTTAAGAATAATTCACGTTTATTTCTCAATGATCTTCTGCCTGCTCCGCTATGGCTAGTGCTGTACCTACGGCTGGGCCCTCTCACAATTTATAAATGGTCAGTAGTGGAAACTACTGTTGCCTTCATGATTTCCTTTTAAAAGTTTCTTATAAGGAGATGTCAATTATCAACAATGACAAGCCAGCTGGAACCTGCGGCTCTCTCCCTCTTGTGAGCGCGCAGACGCGTTCCCAATTAAATAGAGTAGCATAACGTTCACGTTAGATCTGCTGCAAAGGACATAACTAAGAGTAGGCCTATCATTTCTATGTAACATGATGTTTTGACATTGACATTGTACACGTTCTCTAAAAAGAGTGAAAAGCAGTTTGCAGTAAAGCTAACCAACGTCGTCTCTATCGCAGGAAAAAAATAGCGAGCAGCCTGATGACCAAATGAAATGCTCGGCCGGACCCGGCCCGCAGTTTGCCCACCCCTGTCCTAAGGTGTGTGTGTGTGTGTGTGTGTGTGTGTGTGTGTGTGTGTGTGTGTGTGTAAACTACCTCCTAAGGTGTGTGTGAACTACCTCCTAAGGTGTGTGTGTGTGTGTGAACTACCTCCTAAGGGGTGTGTGTTTAAACTACCTCCTAAGGGGTGTGTGTTTAAACTACCTCCTAAGGTGTGTGTGTGTGTGTAAACTACCTCCTAAGGTGTGTGTGTGTGTGTGTGTGTGTGTGTAAACTACCTCTTAAGGTGGGCGTGTGTGTGTGTAAACTACCTCTTAAGGTGGGCGTGTGTGTATGTAAACTACCTCCTAGAATGTGTGTGTGTGTAAACTACCTCCTAAGGTGTGTGTGTGTGTGTGTGTGTAAACTTCCTATTAGGATGTGTGTGTGTGTGTGTGTCTGTGTGTGAGCTTTGTGTATGTGTGTGTGGATGTGTGTATATATTTCTATTTCTCCTCTAGATGAAGGATGCTGCCACTTTGACTACTACACGCCACACAGAGCTGGGCCCAGAAGGCTGTGTGTGTGTGTGTGAGGGTGTGTGTGTGCGTGCCCCTCAGTCCCATACACACAACACAGGAGTGAGGTCAGGGGGACTCAGTAGTGAGGCGGAGCTTCAGATCAAACCCAGCAGACGCCACCTGCAGCAGAGGTGTGTGTGTGTGTGTGTGTGTGTGTGTCTTTCTGTGTGTGTGTGTGTGTGTGTCTTTCTGTGTGTGTGTGTGTGTGTTTGTGTTTGTGTGTGTGTGTTTCTATGTATGTTTGTGTGTGTGTGTGTGTGTGTGTGTGTGTGTGTTTTTCTATGTGTGTGTGTGTTTTTCTATGTGTGTGTGTGAATACGTGTTATGCCCTGGTGGAATGTGTCTGATACAGTATGTTCTGAATGACTGGAAAAGGCACTTTCAATACTTAGAACATTAGAACGAAAACACACTTTCAATATATAGAACATTAGAACAAAAACACACTTTCAATATATAGAACATTAGAACAAAAACACACTTTGAACATTTGGAACATTAGAACAAAAAACACTTGGAATGTTTAGAACAGCCATTACAGTATTATATGTCATATGTTACATTTTACATGCATTTATTTAGCAGACATACTACATCTGCGTGTGTGTGTGTGTGTGTGTGTGTGTGTGTGTTGTGTATATATGCATGTATGTGTGTGTGTGTGTATGTGTTGTGTATATATGCATGTGTGTGTGTGTGTGTTTTCTGCAGGGAGAGAGCACTGGATGTCAGAGCGTCAGGCGAACACACTTGTTCTACCTGCAAACAGGTACATCACACACTTGTTCCACTCATGACAGCACCTCTGAGGAGCACTTCCTGGAGGAGAGCTAATGCTAGCACAGGAAGGGCAGCTAATGCTAGCACAGGAAGGGCAGCTAATGCTATCACTGGAAGGGCAGCTAATGCTAGCACAGGAAGGGCAGCTAATGGCAGCTAATGCTAGCACTGGAAGGGCAGCTAATGCTAGCACAGGAATGGCAGCTAATGCTAGCACAAGGAAGCACTGCAAAAACTGCTATTGATCTAGGGCTGGGCGATAAAATGATAGTGATATATATCGCGATAGACATGTCATCGATATCAATAAAAAATACGTTCTATAGAACATAGGATGATAAAAAAATACGTTCTATAGAACATAGGATGATAAAAAATATGTTCTATACAACATAGGATGATAAAAAATATGTTCTATACAACATAGGATGATAAAAAATATGTTCTATAGATAAAATAGAGGAGGGATAGAGAAGGAGGAAGAGGGTAAACTAAGTGCCATTGTGTCCCCACATTATGTGCCATTATGTGGGGGTTTCCAAGGGCGGTTCAGCTAACTAAGTGCCATTATGTGGGGGTTTCCAAGGGTGGTTCAGCTAACTAAGTGCCATTATGTGGGGGTTTCCAAGGGCGGTTCAGCTAACTAAGTGCCATTATGTCCCCACATTATGTGCCATTATGTGGGGGTTTCCAAGGGCGGTTCAGCTAACTAAGTGCCATTATGTGGGGGTTTCCAAGGGCGGTTCAGCTAACTAAGTGCCATTATGTGGGGGTTTCCAAGGGCGGTTCAGCTAACTAAGTGCCATTATGTGGGGGTTTCCAAGGGCGGTTCAGCTAACTAAGTGCCATTATGTGGGGGTTTCCAAGGGCGGTTCAGCTAACTAAGTGCCATTATGTGGGGGTTTCAGCATCCTGATGACTCGCGGGTAGAAGAGCTTGTAACAGGCAAAGCATAACAGGCAAAGCATACAGCATAGAAATTCGCGAGTCGCTACCGAGAAAACCAGCAATGCAACTTTAAGAACAGCAAGAGAATCGTGAAACATTTCCTTGTCAGTAGATATAGCTCTCTGGAGATAGTTTTTGCCTGTTGTTAATCCTTCACCTCCACAACAAAAGCATTTCCATTGGGTACAGGGGGGATAAGTCATGAGAAGTTTGCTATTTACAACAGCAGAGCAACATATAAATACATTGCGACGCTAGAGGGAGCTCTACAGTCGCCAAAAATACCTAAACCTGCATAGTGTACCTTTAAGA
>NC_055975.1:31448155-31583155 GCF_018492685.1 Alosa sapidissima
GGGTTGAATGAAGGGAGTTTGCAAGAATTAGTGTATTTTTCAAGTCAATGAACATTCTTAATTTTCGAATGTCTGTCAGGGAACATCTGACTTTTAAAAACCATAGGCCTGGTAGTCGCTCAGACAAGGAGTTATAAGATAAAGGCAATACCATTTGTGTCACCTAATGCAGTTCAGTGAATTAGCAAGATACCATCAGAAGGCAACAATCATAAAGCACAGTGTGCGCGCTCTCTCTCCCCTGCGCATGAAGCTGTCTGCGTGTTGTAGGCTAGATTTGCGTGAGTTCTTTCTATCTGCTTTACTTTTGTGAGTTGCGACCACCTAGGCTATGTTATAGACGTTCTATGAGGTACCAGTGTTTAGCTGTGTCACAAAACAATAAGCTTTGTCAGACTACTTTTAAAATGATATTCAGGGCTATATACATTTTAAACATTCGGGGCTGAAGACCTGACAAAGCCTTGCGTTAATTCTTCAGGTGGGAAGTGTCAGGAATTTTCATACGAGAGACGCCCTCATTGGTGGTTAGTATATAGAGTAGGGAATTGACAGCAACATATCCAATCACATTATGAGAGATGCTGAATTTAACATAAACTGCGAGGTTTGATTTTAAATGAATGTAAATTTAGCCGGGACTGTAAGCTGGCACACGTGGGTGCTCGATGTTTTCAGTGGGTGCCCGAGAGACGGAGGTTGCATCCATTACAAACAAACATGCAATGTGATCGTCTGGGATTGGGGAGAGTACTAAATGCTCTTCTGAATAAGCACGAAGTCAAGCCTTTAAATGAAAAACACTCTTTAATAATCAAAAAAATAAACGCTAATGAAGTAAACTTGTGACCATCAAAAATCGTTTATCGCCTGTAACTCCGTGATAACAGGACGTAACAGGAAGGCATTTGGCTGAGCAACGGAGGTTAATATGCTCTATATTTTGTCCAAATGATGTCTGTCTATCATCGTTGCACTCGGAGAAAACCAGAATGTTTAATTTGTCCTGCGTTTCTTCTACGGCTGCAAACGGGATTCACTCGCCGTTAACCAAATATTTCTTTATTAGGGCAGGACAGGCATATTTCTGGCTATTAAATTATTTCTAAACCAGTCTGCTAAAGTCTGTAGTGAAGTCTGTGTAGGGTTTTCCAGCTCCATTTCTTTTTACGAGACACCCTGCTCACTTGTGACCTCTGCCGGTTGTTGCAGCGTCGTTGCAGCGTCACTGGAAAAATACAAATTAAAGTTGTGTGATGCCGCGTGATCCCGCGCACTGACGGCGAGGGAAGCTGGCCAAGTCGAAGCACTGCCCACTGTATGTAACCCTTTTGTAAATGGACTGAAGATCGTTCTAAATATCTACTTTTATCGATTATGCTAACCGTTATTTATGGGATTTCTCATATACATTAGCCATAAGCTAACGCATTAGTTTCTATTCTGTAACTTGGAATGCTAGCCTACATGATTGCTCTTAAACAAAACATCGAAGGATATGACTGAGATGTACTCTGTTGGTCTGCTTTAGTTTGACAGTGAAAGGAACTTCAGCTTCAGACTTTCTCTTGGGAATGATGAGCTGTAAAGCAAACTTAGACTTTTAAAAACAAATTTTTAAAGGATATCAACTAATTATCGTTATCGTCAAAATCACAAAAAATATCGAGATATTATTTTTTGTCCATATCGCCCACCCCTAACACACACACACACACACACCAGGTGACACATACACACACACACACACACACATCACACACACACACACCAATGTCCACTCTTTTTCTTCCCCTTCAGGTCCAGAGAGCTCCATCGCCCCCCATCCCAGCACTGCAGAGAACACACACACACCACTACAGCCACAGACCACCGACCGAGGTACACACACACACACACACACACCACTACAGCCACAGACCACCGACCGAGGTACACACACACACACACACACACACTACAGCCACAGACCACCGACCGAGGTACACACACACACACACACACACACACACACACACACCATTACAGCCACAGACCACCGACCGAGGTACACACACACACACACACACACACACCACTACAGCCACAGACCACCGACCGAGGTACACACACACACACACACACACCACTACAGCCACAGACCACCGACCGAGGTATACACACACACGCACACACCTGATGTGGTCACTCTGTGTTCTGGCAGGACTGTTCTATTCCTGGTCTGCAGTCGCCTCCGGTACCAGCCTGCAGAACCCAAATGAGAGCTGCAGGTAACACACACACACACACATGCGCGCGCACACGCACACCTGTGGTCAGTTCTTTTAGTTTTCGTGGGAACCCTAGCTGCTGCATGTTGTATCACCTGAAGCTGTTTAATAGTCTTTTTAGAAAGGCCTGTGAACAGTCCATTGCAGTAATCAACCCTGCTGGAGATAAATGCATGAATGAGTTTTTCTAAGTCATGTTTTGACATCAGTCCTCTAAGTTTGGCAATGTTTTTGAGGTGGTAAAAGCTGATTTAGTTATCGCTTTCATGTGACTGTTGAAATTTAGTTCACTGTCAATTATGACACCAAGATTTTTAACAGTATCCTTTGCCTTCAACCCTTTTGTGTCAAGGAGAGTGGCAACCAAAAGTCTTTCCTCCTTTTCATCAAATAGAATTACTTCAGTTTGTTCTTTGTTATTTGAGACATCCAGGTGTTGATTTGTTCTAGATTCAAGGGGCCCATAGTCATTAGCTGTTTACACTAGGCGGGACAAATTGCAGTGCCCCCCACCTCCCCCCAACATTCTAAATCAATTTCATGCACCATGTTGCTATGTAGCATAGTAATATTATGCACCATTTAAAAGCTTGAACTCTTGGGAATCCATGTTTGACAACATTTTTCATGTACAATCTGTATAGTGCTTTACATTGTCAGATTAATCTTACTATGTCTCAATGAAATGTGATCTGTATAGTGCTTTACATTGTCAGATTAATCTTACTATGTCTCAATGAAATGTGATCTGTATAGTGCTTTACATTGTCAGATTAATCTTACTATGTCTCAATGAAATGTGATCTGTATAGTGCTTTACATTGTCAGATTAATCTTACTACGTCTCAATGAAATGTGATCAAAAGCCCCCCCCCCCCCTCCCCCACTCCCCCTTTGGTGCCTCCCTACTTTCTAGCTGCAGTGTGTATCCCTTAGCAATAAGTAGCATAGTATATTGGGTATTGATATAATCACAGGAACCCTGACATACATTCCAAATAGTCTACAAGAAACCGCAAAGTGTTACCTTTCATTTGAGACTAGGATTATGCTTCTACACCAAGAGGTTGCCACACAGTAAGCATTTAATTGTCAGTATGCATTTTGGGTAGCCAAAAGTCCCATGGGGAGTTTCATTTACAAAACGCATGAGCATATCTTGGCAAATAATGGTCTAAAGTACTCATATTTCGTTCTATATTTATCTACTTTGAGATACAGATTCACAACACCTGGTAGTGGGCCTCAGTTGTGTTTCCAAGACAAAATAAATGACCAAGAGGGCAGAATGTGGTCATTTCCAAAGATGTACAAAACAAATTCATCACATAGTCTATCTATTGGTACCAAAATAATCTACTAGGCCTCTGCTTTCAAAAGAGGTCAAGCACTTGAATATAAGTCAAAGTATGTGGAAACAGGGCCATTGTTAGTAGGCCATTGTTAGTAGGGGCCATTGTTAGTAGGGGGTAAGTGTAAAGATTTAAGAGCTAAGTAAATTTGTGTATCATCTGCGTAGCAATGATATGAAATCAAATTATTTTGGATGATTTGTCCAACTGGAGCATATAGAGGTTGAATAATAGTGGCCCCAAGATCGACCTCTGGGGAACACCACAGGTCAAGTACGTTGGTGTTGAGGTACAGTTGCCGATGGCAACAAAGAAGCTCCTTTCTATACAGTACCTGTTAATCCAACCTAGTGTTCTAGTCTGTGTAGTAAAATATTGTGATCAACAGCGTCAAATTCTTGTAGATGAGCCAGTTGATAACTATGCCTGTATGCTTGTGATCAACAGTGTCAAATGCTTGTAGATGAGCCAGTTGATAACTATGCCTGTATGCTTGTGATTAACAGTGCCAAATGCTGCACTGAGGTCCCATAGCGCTAGCACTGATATGTTAGCTGAATCTGTGTTGAGGCGTATGTGACATATGACATATGAATCTGTGTTGAGGCGTATGTCATTGGAAAACTTAATAAGAGCTGTTTCAGTGCTGCGATTTGCCGAAAACCTGACTGAAAGTGATCAAAATACCCATTTGATGTTAGAAAGGTGGATACTGTAGTTTCCACCTACTTTTTCAATAATTTTGCCAATAAAAGATAGATTGGATATGGGCCTGTAATTGTTTAGCATGGAGGCATCCAGGTATTCTTCTTGAGAAGTGGCTTTACAACAGCTTTTTCAGTGACTTAGGAAAAGTGCCAGACAGTTTTACAGAGCAGAGCAGAGCAGTGATACATTTATAATGTGAAGGACATCTGCCGCTCTAAGGTGAAAAACAGTTTCACACACACACGCACACACACACAAACACACACAAACACACACACACAAACAAACACACACACACACACACACACGCGCACACACAAACAAACACACACACACAAACAAACAAACAAACAAACAAACAAACAAACACACACACACACACAGCACACCACATGCACAGAATCCTGTCTGACAAAGCTGGACAAAGGTTCCTTCTACCCAAGGCCTGAAAATACAACAGGGAAGTCGCGTCGGCCCCCTAAAGAAGGGTCAACAGGGAAGTCGCGTCGACAGCTACTTTCTGAGAAGCAGGCCGAGTCAATCGACAGAAGTTCAGCAGCAGGACACAGGCCACAGTCTGCAGGACATCAACACCCCAGAGGAGGAAGAACAAGGCACAAGAGGGCAACCTGAACCCAACCCATCACAACCAACAGCAGAGAAGAAGATCCAGGGCCAAAGGCCTGCAACAAAGACGATGTGGAAGGAGAGGAGGCAAACACTGATCTCTGCAACATATTGGAAGGGATCAGAGGCACAACCAAGAAGAAATTGGAAAGAATGGGCGATCGCATCTATGCCTACGGGGTGGAACGATTCAGAGTGGTCGAAGGCAAACTAGCTACTCCTTCAATCCCGACCAAGTCCAGAAGGCAGACAGAGATAGACCGCCTAGTCAGGGAGAGGAGGCAGCTGAAGAAGCAATGGAGGAAGGCCACAGAGGAGGAGAAGGAGGGTATAAACCTGCAGCAAGAAGAGATTGGGAGCAGGCTTGCAACACTGAGGAGAGCTGAAAACCTCCTGAGGAAGCGCAGAAGGAAGGAGAAAACAAGATCACGCTTCTACAAAGATCTACAAAGAAATTTGTGAAGAGTCTCTCTCTCGGTGTCAAAGGCCGACCTGGAAGAACACCTGAAAAATTCCTGCACAGATGACCGACACCAGGAAAAAGTTACACTCCCACCTGACATGCCACCAGTCAATCCACCAGAGCACGAGCTGGATATCAGTCCACCCAGGTGGAGTGAGGTAGAACAAACCGTGCGTAGAGCAAGGGCCATGTCATCTCCAGGTCCCAACGGAGTTCCATACAGGCTATAAAAACGCACCAGATGTCCTGCGATTCCTCTAGAGACTGATGAGAGTTGTGTGGCAAAAGAAAGAGATACCAACATCCTGGCGGAGAGCCGGAGGGATCCTTCTTAAAAAAAATATTTTTCAGCGTAGTCGCTCACAGGCTGGCAGGATACCTGCAAAGAAACAACCTGATTGACACGTCAATCCAGAAAGCATCTCAGGCTTCTCCGGGGGTTTAGAACATGCTAGTGTCATCTGGCATCAGATCCAGGTCGCCAAAAAGGAGGGAACAGATCTTCACGTGGTGTTCCTGGATCTCGCGAACGCCTTTGGCTCAGTCCCTCACAACCTCCTGTGGACAGCCTTTGACTACTTCAGAGTCCCAGCAGCTATCACAACCCTTGTCAAGGCCTACTTCCAGGACGTCTAACTCTGCGTGACAACAGCAGAGTACACAACAGCTTGGCAACACCTGGAAGTGGGAATCATGGCCGGCTGCACCATCTCCCCGCTGACCTTCACCCTGGCCATGGAGG
Organism: Alosa sapidissima; assembly: GCF_018492685.1. Taxonomy (NCBI): domain Eukaryota; kingdom Metazoa; phylum Chordata; class Actinopteri; order Clupeiformes; family Clupeidae; genus Alosa; species Alosa sapidissima. Next base: position 31,454,318 of record NC_055975.1, read on the forward strand.
TCATCATTTGGGCCTCTAGATGGACAGTTGGCGGACAGCGAGTAAGACCTGGGCTGAGGCTGCCGCCGGTCAGAGCCTACATGGATGACCTCACAACTCTCACCACGACCAAGGTTTGCACTGTATGGCTATTAAGAAAGCTCCAGGAAAACATCGAGCGGGCTCGCATGAAGATCAAGCCGAGCGAGTCCAGAAGCATCTCCATCATCAAGGGGAAGCTGTCAGACCACCGCTTCCACATTGGCGAGGAACCCATCCCAACTGTCTCCGAGAAGCCAGTGAAAAGCCTAGGTTGTTGGTATGATGACATGGATGACCTCACAACTCTCACCACGACCAAGGTTTGCACTGTACGGCTATTAAGAAAGCTCCAGGAAAACATCGAGCGGGCTCGCATGAAGATCAAGCCGAGCGAATCCAGAAGCATCTCCATCATCAAGGGGAAGCTGTCAGACCACCGCTTCCACATTGGCGAGGAACCCATCCCATCTGTCTCCGAGAAGCCAGTGAAAAGCCTAGGTTGTTGGTATGATACCTCCCTTAAAGACAAAGAGCAAGTAGAGCAGCTCAGGAAGGAGGTAGCCAGCGGCCTGGAGAACATCGACTGGCAAGCTGAAGCTCTGGTGCTGAAACATGGTGTTGTCCATGGTGCTGAAACATGGCACGTCTCCTGTGGTCACTAACCCTTTATGAAGTCCCGGTTTCAAAGGTGGAAAAGCTGGAGAGACTGGTCAGCTCATTTGTAAGGAGGTGGCTTGGCCTTCCCAGGTGCCTCAGCAGTATAGGCCAGAAGTATTGGACTTTACGGCAAAAGGGATGTTACACGTGCCCATTTCCAGTCTAGCAGAGGAGTACAAGTGTGCCAAAGTCAAGCTGGAGATGATGTTATGGATTCAAGCGATCCAGTTGTAGCCCAAGCTGCCCCCATCCTGGCCACTGGGAGGAAGTGGACCCCGTTGGCTGCAACTAGTGATGGGCAAATGAAGCTTTAGTGAACCACTAAACCACAGCAGTGTGAAGCTAGCGACACTAATGAAAAAATCCAATATGGCCGCCACATGTAGATTTTTCAACATAAAAGTCTTTACCCAAACCAGTATATGTAACCAAAAATATTGGTTTGTTAAGGACTTTTATGTTGAAAAATGTATGTGTGGCGGCCATCTTTTTGCTTTTCAGCTAGTGTCGCTAGGCTCACACTGCTGTGGTTCAGTGGTTCACCAAAGCTTCATTTGCCCATCACTAGCTGCAACTGAGCAGGCAAAGGCAGCACTCGGACACAAGGACATTGTGGGCCGAGTACAGGAGGGGAGGAGTGGTCTTGGACTTGGGGCCAGTACACCAGTGTGGAGCTTCTCCATCTCAGAGACGCAAGTTGGTGGTCCAGGAGGTACGTCAGGAGGAGGAAGCAGGAAGGTGCGCCAGAGCTGTGGCACAGGCAAAGCAAGGGCAGTGGATAGCATGGGAAGGAGTGGAGAAGAGGAAGATCTCCTGGAAACAGCTGTGGGAGATGGAGGCATTCAGGGCGAGCTTTACCATCAGGGCTGCCTATGATGTCCTGCCTTCGCTTTACCATCAGGGCTGCCAAGTCCAGCAACACTGAAGCACATCTTAGTGGGATGCAAGGCCAGCCTCACCCAAGGCTGTTACGGCGGCATAACCAGGTGCTTAAGTGTCTTGTAGCAGTGTTGGAAAGTCGACGGACAAGCATGAATGCCCTTCCTCCCCCGTCATCCCAGTGGCAGCCAACACCATTTGTTCGGGAGGGCGAGGGTCAAGCCAACCTCATCCCCATAAGATCAGACACTGGTCATCTGGGCAGAGCACGGGACTGGAAGCTGCTAGCAGACTTGGACAAGAAACTCTGCTTCCCAGCTGAAATCGCAGCCACCAACCTGCAACCAGACCTTGTTCTGTGGTCTTGTCCTCTCTCAAGCTTATCTACATCATCGAGCTCATCGTGCCCTGGCAGGGAGCAGTGGAGGAGGCCTATGAACGGAAAAGGCTGAGGTGCGCTGAACTTGCAGCCGATGCGCAACAACAAGGCTGGAATGTGAAGGTACGCCCAATGGAAGTAGGCTGCAGAGGATTCGTAGCCACCTCAACATCCAGGCTACTCAGGGAGATGGGAGTGCGAGGGAAGGCCCATTGGCAGGCAGTCAGGGAGATGGGAGTGCGAGGGAAGGCCCATCGGCAGGCAGTCAAAGACCTCTCCGCGGCTGCTGAAAAGGGAATCCAGTGGCTGTGGACGAAGAGAAAAGACTCCGCCTGGTGTGTGTGTGTGTGTGTGTGTGTGGGTGTGTATAGACCCCAGGCCTGGGCCTTCAAGTGAGTTGATAGCATCTAGGGAGTGAACCTGGGATGCTGGGATTCACTGCTGAACCCTCTGGAGGTGTCGTGGGCTTATCAGCGAAACACCCAAGAAGGAGGGCGCCCACTTGACAACCCAAAGGGTGCCATCACTCAATTGACCATCCCACGGAGTCTCGTCGGTGCCTCAAGTATGCATTAAGGGATATCAAGTCCTATACAACAGATCTGAGGGCCGTTTTTGCGCCCACTTCAGGCGTATTTGTTTCGCAACGTGCACATAAAAACATGGTGAGTACTAACATGCTGCAAAAAGCGCAGACTGCCTGTCGCAAGAGTTGAGAATGTCAAGTTGTGCTTTTCCGTCTCATGCATATGCATTCATAGGAGGGTCAGGAGAAAGTGGGAGATTCGTGTAAAAAGATGCGTAAAATGCGCCTAATTACGTATTCCCCTGTATGTACGAAAACTGCTCATGAAAGCGCACGTCTAATTTGCGGTTAAATATTTCCGCCTGGAAAAATGACAACATATATGTGTGTGTGTGTGTGTGTGTGTGTGTGTAGACTAGACCCTAGGGCATCCTGTCTGAGTTGTGTGTTTTAATGGTGTGTGTGTGTGTGTAGACCCCAGGCAGAGCATCCTGTCTGAGTTGTGTGTATTGCGGAGGAGGCTCCGCTCAGAGCAGCAGAAGCTGGAGGGGCAGCTACTACAGGAACCCGACTCACCACCACACGACAGGTACACACACACACACACGACAGGTATAACACACACACACACACACACCAGGCCACGCCACCACACGACAGGTACACACACACACACACACACACACTCACGACAGGTACACACACACACACACACACACACACACACCAGGCCATGCCACCACACGACAGGTACACACACACACACACACACACCTCACCGCCAGGTACAGGTACACACACACCTCACCACCACACGACAGGTACACACACACACACACACACCTCACCACCACACGACAGGTACACACACACACACCAGGCCACGCCACCACACGACAGTTACACACAAACACACACACACACACACACACACCTCACCACCAGGTACAGGTACACACACACACCTCACCATCACACAACAGGTACACACACACACACCAGGCGACGCCACCACACGACAGGTACACACACACACACACACACACACACACACACACACACACACACACTCTTACAGCCTCTCGGATCAGTGTGTTTTCCCTCACAAACTGACTTATAACAGTGTGTGTGTGTGGTGTGTGTGTGGTGTGTGTGTGACAGGCACAAGGCAGACGTGTTTGACATGGCCAGACTGCGCATGCAGGCATCCGTCAGAAGACCTTTTCCCAGAAGCTGTGAGCCATACAAGGACAGAGGTAACACACACACACACACACACACACACCACACACACACCAGCAGGAAGGAAACAATACATACAACTAGAAAAGCATTTCCTGAAGGAAATACAGTGCATGAAAATGCAAAAATATGAGGGAAAATATCATACAGAGTAAAAACAAACTATATTGGTTGCTAGGTAGATGAGGTTTAATATAGTTGGAATGAATGAACAGTTAAATAGGTGGATAGTTTATATGGTTAAATTATTTGCTAGGTAGATGAGGTTTAATATAGTTGGAATGACTGAACAGTTAAATAGGTGGATAGTTTAAATGGTTAAATTATTTAGGTAGATAGTTGACGATAACTGACAGTTGGAATGGCTCTAATGTTTGCTAGCAGTTATGTTAACTATGTTAACAAAGATAATAATGCTAACCAAGTTACTTAGTTAATTTAGCTAATGTTTTCTAGCAGTTTTTTTTAAAAATGCTAATAATGTTAATGTTGTTAACTATGCTAACAATGTTAACTATGTGACTTAGCTAACTTAGCTAATAATTTATTGCAGTTGTGCTAAAATACTAAGAATGCTAACATGCTAACCATGTAACTTAGCTAACTTAGCTATTCATATTTAGCAGTTATGCTAACTATGTTAACATGCTAACTAAGGTTAGCTAAGTCACATGGTAAACAATCTTATCATTTTTAGTAGTTATGCTAACAATGTTAGCCATGTGACTTAGCTAACCTAGCTAATCATTTTTAATAGGTATGCTAACTATGCTAACTAGCATGCTAACAATGTTAACATGCTAACTATGCTAATCATGTGACTTAGCTAACCTAGCTAATCATTTTTAGTTGTTATGCTAACTATGCTAACTAGCATGTTAACAATGTTAACATGCTAACCATGTGACCTAGCTAATCATTTTTAGCAGTTTTGTTAAAAATGCTAACATACTAACTATGCTAACATGCTAACTAGCTACAGTGGTTAGGAGTCATAGTTGATGACAAGTGTTGACATAGTTGATGACAAGTTAAAAGTTGTTGATAGACAGCTAGTTTAATAGATAGTTTAATCATAGTTTAAAAGTAGACTGTTTAAAAGTTGAATGTATATAGTTTAAAAGTTTAAAAGTTGAATATAGATAGTTTAAAAGTTGTTGATAGACAGCTAGTTTAATAGATAGATAGTTTAATGATAGTTTAAAAGTAGACCGTTTAAAAGTTGAATGTAAAAAGTTCAGTAGTTTAATGGGTTACATTGTTTAACAGTGGATTATTGTAGTGAGGACTTTTATTTTGAAACAGTTTTGGGCAGAGGAAACAATTGAATAGGATGTGTAGTCTTAATTGACTCAGATTGTATGCTTAAAGCCTGAGGCTGCAGGTGGCCTGAACACCTGCCATAGGATTCTAATTGCTTAACGGCCGTATTATGATGTCACAATCGGCAATGTTAAGTCTATGGGGATTTTTAAAAAGTTTTTCTTTAATAGTTTAAAAAGTATAAAAGTTTCAAAGTTGAAAAGACATAGCAGCTTGGTCCGTTTGAATACCTACGTTACAAAGTTTGAACGAAGTTTCTAAGTTACACTGTTCAAGAGAAATTGCGTACGGAAAAAGTGGTAAGCGGAATAATAATAATAAGTTGTTGTTGTTGTTGTTGCCTTGGCAGAACAGTACAGTACATTTTCATGCACTGTAATAAGAACTAGAAAATGTAATTCCAGGGATTTACCATTGCATGTAAATGCAAAAAGCTGCTGTTTGTAACATTATATTACTTACAGTATAATTATTCAGATTACATAAGACTTACGGTATTCCTGAAAACCACTTACTTGGTTATATGTTAGCTTAGAGTATATGACAGTCAGTAAAAATAAATTGTTAATTCAATATTGATCAACTTTCTTTGTTTTAATACAGCAGAATGATACTCAGAATACACTAATAAACACTAAAACCAAAGTAAGCTTGAAGTCAAAAAATCACAGTTGTTGAAACCAATTTTAAAGTTACCCAATAATGATTAGGGAGAAACCAGATGTCTACTAAATTTGCATTCTTACAGAACTTGATAATGCCAATCATATTATCCTGAGACAGATCTATTTATCAGTGGTAATTCTGAACTGGCAGCAAGAGCTAGAGGTCTCAGTTAATTGTAATACTGTAGGTCAAATTTGATGGTGATATAGACTGAAGAATAAAATTCAGCCCATCAGATGATTAGTTTTAGACAGAACTTAGGTTAGAATCTTAATTTTCGCACAGCTCAGGTCTAAAAACAGAGTTCTAACAGCACAGCTAAGTTTCACAGATGTCACAGCAAAGGGATGATTCAAATGTATGCATGATTCATATAGTTGTCGCCATAGTCCTCCTGTAACAATATAATACTCAGAATGTCTCAGTGTAGATCTCAGATCTACGTCTCAGTATAGTTCAAAGGTATGAGCAGATATGTTGAGATATGGTCACATGTTTTTGGGAATGAATGTAAGTGTTAATGTCAGCGATGTATGGTTAGCAGGATGCGCACAGACAGGCACACACGAAATGTAATGCACGGTCATCACCACACTGGTCTGGTCTGGAACCTAAAAGACAAAAGCAAACAAGTTAGAGTTATACCAAAAACAAGGAATGTGTACAATTGTTCAATACAACTTAGATATTTAAGTGAGGTTGTTGCACCATAAATCTATAATGGTAGTTAAATATACTAGCCTATAGTATTTCATTGCAAACAATGCAACATTTTGTGTTTCATTCATTTCAGTTTAAGGATAGTTGATAGCCAAACAGTTTAAAGTAAACAGCTTAGAACACTTTGTAGGATAAGGGTCTGTTGTCGCTGTTGATAATCATAAACTGAGTCTTAAGGATGGACTATTCTGATATTAAGTATCTTAATAACCAACTACACGCTTGCGAGGTCTGTCATCCACATTTTTCTACAGATACGATGTAGGTCTACTCTAGGATGTAGGCCTACTACAACTGGGAAGCTTGATTCTTGTGCCAGGCTACCCTTTTATTTATAGGCCAGAATAATGCAGAAATGAGTAACGTTAGCCTAGGCCAAGTAAACATACTTTGTAGCATATGTTGACAACACAAACGTTATACCTCAACTAGTGTGTTTTAACAATACTTTTGTCATATCAAACAGTATGGCTTTCATCAGGTCCCTTTCCCCAGGTGTATTTAATTAAGAGCCAGATAGTATCCATACAATATTATCCGTACTTTAGAATCTGTCTGGTAAACGTTAACGTTAGTTAAAAACACTGCTGGTTAGTGAGCAAATGTAACGTTAACGTCAGTTAGCTGGGAGCAACGTTAGGTTTGATGTTGTTAGCTAACGTTATCGAAACCTACAGCTTACCGGTCACTTTATAGTTGACGACATATTAACGTTGATTAGGTGGGTTTCCTTACATAATAAATATCAACGGATAGGGTAAGTGTTATCGTTAACTATTCCCCTAACGTTAGAACTACCGTAGTGCTAAGGTTACAACGTTAGTTTGGCTGAGCCCCTTTAAAGGATATGGTACACCTGAGCTGCCCTTTAAAGGATATGGTACACCTGAGCTGCCCTTTAAAGGTTAATAGCAGTAGTGTATGTCTGTAAGGTTGGCAGAAATTAATAGTGGCACAGTTGCAGTTGTTAACAGCTGGGGTTATGGGGTTAGTCTATGGGGTTAACAGCTGGGGTTATGGGGTTAGTGTGGCCCATCATTTCATACATAGCCCATAGTAGGCCTATAGACTGCTACGTAGCCTACTGTAACATAATGTTTGACGACATAAATGAGTCAAATACCAAAGGTCGGACCACTTACCTTGTCTGTAATTAGAGAAATATGCATCTGAAGAAGAGCTTTACGAGCAAGTAAAGTATCACGGCAGGCGAAGACGTTCAAAACGTTCAGAAGACTCACAGCTCCAGCAAAGATTCTATAGTTAACTTTATCAACCGTCTCTGGCTCCAGTGCATCGCTCCAGTGGTAGAAAGATTGCAGCGGCGGTTGATTGCTTTCAGCTGGAGGTCACGTCATAATGCTAAAAGTTGCCGCCACTGCGGTCAATGTTAACTCTATGGGAATTTATTGCTCTTTTATCGTAAATATCTCAAATAGTATAAAGTTCACAAATGTAAAATTGACATTGTACAATTGTCCGTTACAAGACCTTTGTAGGAGTGTTTGAATGACGTCAAACGGTTCAGTGGTTTTAGTGTCATTAAACGTCGAATTTGGTCGGAAGAAGAATAATAAGAAGAACAGTGATAATAGTCCATTTACATGTAATGCAATAAGTTGCCTAGGAAGAACAGTACAGTGCATTTTCATGCACGGTAAATATATGCAAGTGTTAAAGGTTATTCCAGGAAGTTGTAGGAAAAGGCTCAGAATGCACATGAGGAACATTTGATCTGGTCTGAGTGCTGCAGCTCCTCATTAGAAAGTTGTGTGTGTGTGCGTGTGTGTGCAGATGCTGATACTACAGGAGATCTAGACTACCAGGCAGCACATAGACAGCAGCTACGAACAAGCAGCCCAAGAGCCACTGACGGTAAGACACACACACACACACACACGCCTGCACGCACACACACACACATGCAGACACGCAGACACACACATGCAGACACGCAGACACACACACGCACTATTCTAAAGTTGTGACTTATAATGACTAACAAATGGCTAGTATGCTACTAATATGTTAGTAAGCAGCTAATTAATGGTGGATATGTGTGTCTTAATATAAAGTGTTACCAAAAAAAACATATAAAAAATACTTTTACGTTAAATGCAATTTATTAATATGCACAACAAAAGCTGTAAACTAGTCCTAGTCACTTTAAAGTAAATTAATATATCTGTTTTTTGTGCATCTGCAGCATTTACCACTACTACCAACCAACTGCAGTTTTTACAGTGCAGTACTTTAATCGAACACACACACACACACACACACACACACACACACACACACACACACACACACACACACACACACACACACACACACACACACACACACACACACACAGTTACTGACCCCGTGACTTGGAATGGATTTTTTGAGTGCTGTGGCTCCTCATCAGAAAGTCTCTGTTTCAACTAAATGCTTCAATTAACCAGGATATGGTACAGCTGAGTTGCTCTTTAAAGGATATGGTACACCTGAGCTGCTCTTTAAAGGATATGGTACACCTGAGCTGCTCTTTAAAGGATATGGTACAGCTGAGTTGCTCTTTAAAGGATATGGTACACCTGAGCTGCTCTTTAAAGGATATATGGTACACCTGAGCTGCTCTTTAAAGGATATGGTACAGCTGAGCTGCTCTTTAAAGGATATGGTACACCTGAGCTGCTCTTTAAAGGATATGGTACAGCTGAGCCCCTTTAAAGGATATGGTACAGCTGAGCTGCTCTTTAAAGGATATGGTACACCTGAGCTGCCCACCCGAGCTGCCCTTTATATGGTACACCTGAGTTGCCCTTTATATGGTACACCTGATCCCCTTTAAAGGTTATGGTACACCTGGGCTGCCCTTTATATGGTACACCTGATCCCCTTTAAAGGTTATGGTACACCTGGGCTGCCCTTTATATGGTACACCTGAGTTGACCTTTATATGGTACACCTGATCCCCTTTAAAGGTTATGGTACACCTGGGCTGCCCTTTATATGGTACACCTGAGCTGCCCTTTATATGGTACACCTGATCCCCTTTAAAGGTTATGGTACAGCTGGGCTGCCCTTTATATGGTACACCTGAGCCCCTTTAAAGGATATGGTACACCTGAGATGCCCTTTATATGGTACACCTGAGCTGCCCTTTATATGGTACACCTGAGCTGCTCTTTATATGGTACACCTGAGCTGCTCTTTATATGGTACACCTGAGCTGCCCACCTGAGCCCCTTGAAAGGATATGGTACACCTGAGCTGCTCTTTAAAGGATATGGTAGCTGCCCTTTAAAGGATATGGTACACCTGAGCTGCTCTTTAAAGGATATGGTAGCTGCCCTTTAAAGGATATGGTACACCTGAGCTGCTCTTTAAAGGATATGGTAGCTGCCCTTTAAAGGATATGGTACACCTGAGCTGCTCTTTAAAGGATATGGTACACCTGAGCTGTTCTTTAAAGGATATGGTACACCTGAGCCCCTTTAAAGGATATGGTACAGCTGAGCTGCTCTTTAAAGGATATGGTACAGCTGAGCTGCTCTTTAAAGGATATGGTACACCTGAGCTGCTCTTTAAAGGATATGGTACACCTGAGCTGCTCTTTAAAGGATATGGTACACCTGAGCTGTTCTTTAAAGGATATGGTACAGCTGAGCTGCTCTTTAAAGGATATGGTACACCTGAGCTGCCCACCCGAGCTGCCTTTTATATGGTACACCTGATCCCCTTTAAAGGTTATGGAACACCTGAGCTGCCCTTTATATGGAACACCTGGGCTGCCCTTTATATGGTACACCTGAGCTGCTCTTTATATGGTACACCTGATCCCCTTTAAAGGTTAATAGCAGTAGTGTATGTCTGTAAGGTTGGCAGAAATTAATAGTGGCACAGTTGCAGTTGTTAACAGCTGGGGTTATGGGGTTAGTCTATGGGGTTAACAGCTGGGGTTATGGGGTTAGTCTATGGGATTAACAGCTGGGGTTATGGAGTTAGTCTATGGGGTTAACAGCTGGGGTTAACGGCTGCTATGGGCCTCACACAGTTACAGTTGTTTTGTTTTGCCGTGTGGCCCAGGTCTGTGCTAACCAGATGCTAGGTGATGTTAAGGTCTGAAGCATTGTGTGTGTGTGTGTGCGTTCCTCTCCCTTCCACAGATTTCCTTGGCCTGTCTCCACCTCTGCCCCCCACATCACAGCAGCCAGTGAGTAATCGCTAATCGCTAATCTCACTCTGTAATCTAATTTCTCATCTCTAATCTCACTCTGTAATCTAATTTCTCATCTCTAATCTCACTCTGTAATCTAATTTCTCATCTCTAATCTCACTCTGTAATCTGATGTCTCCTCTCTAATCTCTCATTTCCCTGATCAGGACCTTTGTCTGAAAAGAGATTTGTGTTCATACTGGCCAATCACACCCCTCCCCCCCTCGCCCCTTTTTGTCTCCATAGAGACGGAGTGGAACGGAAGATTGTATGGGGGGTTCATTATTAGAGTCTGAGAGCGCTTTCATAGGTAAACGCACGCACGCGCACGCACGCACGCACACACACATACACATATACACATACACACATACACATATACACACATACACACAAACACACACGCACATATACACATGTAGAATGAGAACAAAGCATGACTGAATGTGGAGTTCAAACTGTAGACGAAGTGGAATTGGATATGGATCTGCAGTAAGAACAGTGGATGATCAAGATGTCACAGGCAGGGAGGCAAGTGGGGGGGGGGGGGGTTGGGCTGGCACTGTTAAGGTGGCCATGGGGGGGTTGCCATGGTCGTGGACACCTCAACAGGCACTGGCAAGGAGGCATGGGGGGGGGGGCTTAGTTGTTTGTGTTAAAGCCGCAGGACAGTGATGATGCTGCGCGCCTTACGTCCAGTAAAGTAATTTCCTGTGTATTAGCCGCATTGTGTAAAAGCCGCAGGACATTGTTTTATGCAAGTTAAAAGAAACAAAACCATATTAATACCATATTAACTGGCCCCGTGTATTAACCTCATAGCTGAAGAAATGTGGTAAAAAAAATGTATAAGCTGCAGCTAATAGTTGGGAAAGCCGGGATAACCAGATAGATAGATACTTTATTAACCTGTGTGTGTGTGTGTGTGTGTGTGTGTGTGTGTACAGTTCATAGTGGGATGCTTCCGGTGCCCCCAGAGGAGATGAGAGGGGCTCCCCTTTCAGCAAGAGAACGACGTAGACTAAAGAATCAACAAAGCAACGTAAGACACACACACACACACACACACACACACACACACACACACATACACACACACACATAAATGTGTTTGAGCTTGAATGTGAGTGTGTGGTTGTATTCAAATATGTGTGTGTGTGTGGTACCCATGGAGTTTTAAAAAGTATTGAAGTCTTAAGTTTAGTATTGTCAAAGTATTGCATTTGATTTACTATATCTTGAATTTCATTCCCAAGGTCTTATTTTTTCCTTTGGTAGAATTAATAGATATACCGTAACGTCAATTAATTTCCATAGAGACCATGATGTTGTAGATCCCAAGGGAAAATATGTGTCTCTTCAGAAAATAAATGAACGCTTTTATTTTGAAACGTGTTTACGGTTCTCATCCCTCAGTTATTCAGGCCATTCTGAAGGGAAAGTGTGTGCAAGTGCAGGTAAGCTAGCCAACTGGAAAGATAGGGATGTCACACACACACACACACACACAGCTGGAAAGATAGGGATGTCACACACACACACACACGCACACACACACAGCTGGAAAGATAGGGATGTCACACACACACGCACACACACACAGCTGGAAAGATAGGGATGTCACACACACACACACACACACAGCTGGAAAGATAGGGATGTCACAGGTGGGATAGTTGACACTTTGAGAATTAAATATTCAAAACGAGTAAAAAACGAGTAAATTGTGTGTAAATTGAGTAAAACGTATCAATGTAGCGGCAAAGTGTGTCTCCTGGGTAACATAGGTACACCTGGTAATTGTTTCAGAATTTTTTGAGACCTAAGTGCGTGGGCCCTGGTTGAACTGACGTGGAATGACCCATGTAAAAACAGTTCTGCAACACTGTCTATGTAAGATATTAAATCATACAGTATGAATCCACACAATAAGCAAAGTGCAAAGACAATAAGCAAGGTGGTTCAGTGAGTAGGCCTATTGTGTAGACTAATTATAGGCTACTGTTGAAGTAGATCTTTTTTTTTTAGCTAGGGTTAGTTAAGTGGTCCTGAAACTGAAAAAGTTTGAGAAACACTGTCGTAGGCCAAAGTATTAATGTTTTACTCCGCCTCGCTAGATGGCGATATGCGCCCAAACACAACACATTCCCCAAACAGACTCTCCATCTTAGCCATAGCTAACTTGCTAGCGAACTTTCCATATTAGCTTACTTGCTAGCAAACTTTGCATCATCAGTCTAACTAGTTAAATAGTTGACATTACATGATGAACATTTTCGTATGGACATTCTGGGGGATGTTCATTTGTATGAGAGAAGCTTCAACGTCTGGGTATGTAGCATGGTGGCATAAAGCTTAGGTAGTTAGCTTGCTAACTCTGGCAGAAATCTCCAGTGTTCTTGTTCCATGTAGTTTCGTGTTGCAGCCACAGGGTTGCAGCAACAGCATGTAGACTAGCCTACAGGAAAGCTGTTGCGTATGAACTCATTCGGAATATTTTGAAAACGTAACAGCTAGATATTCTGTCTTCTCATTTTGTAGACGAAAATGAAGAGAGATTTTATCTTAGTTTTTATTTCATGCAAAACATTTGTCTCGTTGTTTCATGCAAAAATTGAGGCTGTCATCATTTAAGGGCAACTTCACGCAAAACTGTCATATCCATAACGCCAACTAAATACCATGGCATTGTGTTGGCGTTATGGATGTGCCTTATCTAGCTGTGTGTGTGTGTGTGTTTGTTTGTGTGTGTGGTGTGTGTGTGTGTGTGTGTGTGTGTGGTGTGTGTGTGTGTGTGTTGATATAGTCTCTGCTGTCTCCAGGTGACTGCTGCATTGGTGAGGACGCGGCAGCCAGACTGGACTCACGGGAATGTGTTGCTCAGCAGCCATGGTTACACACAGAGTCCGCAGCCAATCAGAGAAGCCGGCAGAAGGAATGGAAGCAGGCATATGGTTAAACACACACACACACACATTGAGGCAGACATGCTGACGTTCACACACTAATACATGAAGCAGAAACACACACACACACACGCATTAGCAGACATACCAGCTGTTTTCAGACATGCACTGAACTCAAACGCGTGGGCTGTACATGTGAAGCATTCAAGTTATTTGCCCCAGATACTACCCCCCAGAATTAGGTCTGCGTCTGACATCACCCGCATCTGAAATCACACGCATCTGACATCACCCACGTCTGACATCACACGCATTTGACATCACACGCCAGTGTTTTTCATACGTTGACTAATCTGTGGCGGGGCGCCATGAAATCAAAACCGGCCGCCACACATTAATATTCTATGTTTAATTCAATTAAATTAAATATAAGATCAAATCCTTGCATTGAGCTGTGCTTTTTACGCACGCAGCCTTTCCTTGCCCCTCCTCGCTCTCTCTCGTAGCCCGCTGCCCCTCCTCTGCATGTGCATTTAACAAAATATTCACGATTGTTGAAGGATTGTTGTTGCCACATAGAAGCATTACATAGAAGACGTCTGGCTAAATTGCTATTAAATCCGCTTAGCATTGTGACAATGCTGCGCAAATTTGTTAAAAACTGCTGCATTGAAGTTAACTCTGCTAAGGTCTTATCACAACATAATAGGCTACATTGAGGAGACTAAACTAAGTTAGGTTATGCAATCAAGCAGTATCTCAAAGCTAACGTTAGAATACTGTTTGGATGTCGAATTTAGCATGCTTAGCCTACTTACAGCTGCTTGTCAATTTCGTTGAAGGGCTCATTTTATTGACTCTGACACTGAATGTTTGCAAAATCCTGATGTAAATGGAAAAGTGTTTCCCAAAATTGAAAAGTGCTTGTCCCAAGGAGAAGTACAAACCTTTATTTTAACTATGTAGAAAACGTTTTGCATCACGAATTGCATCATCCACACATCAGCAGCCTTTTAACTGTGTTACAATCATAATTGCAAGGGTTCCCTCACGAACGTCTTAAAGTGACAGGCACTCAATTAGACCTACACACTACCAAGATGATCTTAATACCCATCTCCCACCCCCGTTGTCCAAGTCAGCTACCGCCACAAATTGAATCCAATTCTGTGGGAAACACTGCATGCATCTGACATCACACGCATCTGACATCACCCGCGTCTTTTGTGTCTGTTGAGAGTGAGGGGCGTGTCTAATAAGGGGGCATGTCTAGTGAGGGGCGTGTCTAGATAGATAGATACTTTATTGATCCCCAGGGGAAATTCAAGTCTAGTGTCTAGTGAGGGGTGTGTCTAATAAGGGGGCGTGTCTAGTGAGGGGTGTGTCTAATAAGTGGGCGTGTCTAATGAGGGGGCATGTCTAATGAGGGGACATGTTTAAGCACGGGTAGATTCACTGACATTTCTTTAATGCGCCTGTGTGTGTGTGTGTGGCCTAAACTGCCACTCTTGTAGCGGCACCAGGCATGAAACTAAAGTGTGCGTGTAGAATAACTCCCACCGTGCAGAATAACCCACCCGTGCACACACAAACAAACACATTCAGTAGACATATGGTTCAACCACACACACACACACACACATTCAGTAGACATATGGTTCAACACACACACACACACACACGCATATTCAGTAGACATATGGTTCAACACACACACACACACACACACACACATATATAATACACAAACAGGAGCAGACATACACACACACACACACACACACACAGAAGCAGACATATGGTTAAAAGTGTGATAGAGTTCTGGAGGCTGTGTGTGTGTGTTTGCTATCACTCTTTGATTGCATATAATGTTATTTAATACCCATGTAATAAAGTATATTGTATATAAATCCAAATAAAATATAATTTCATAAATGTTTCCCTCTACTCACTCATTGGGTTAGAGCCACACACCCACATACACACACACACACACACTATCACAGACACACACTAATACACACACACTAACACACACACATAGCTTTGAAACCCAATCATTCGGAAGTCAGGTGAGTCCCCTCATTTATTTGTGCTTTTCGCTTCTCTTCCACACCAGAGGGGGAGCTCATGAGCTACACTGTGGGCGAGTGGGTAGACATGGGACAGGGTCTGGTTGAAGAGTTTAAGCCTACAAGTACGTTTATTATTCCATAACCCAGGTGAATAATACACAAACGTTACAACACACACACACACTAACAAACACACGTACACACACACACACACACACACACACACTAACATAAGCAGATAGCAATAGAACCCACAAATAGCCTCGGAACACACACACACTAACATAAGCAGATAGCAATAGAACCCACAAATAGCCTCGGAACACACACACACACACACACACACACACACACTAACATAAGCAGATAGAAATAGAACCCACAAATAGCCTTGGAACACACACACACACTAAAGGGCCCATTACATTACACACGGCATGCACTATGAAATGCATTATAATCAATGGCTTGCGCTATGAAATGCATTATAGACTATGGCTTGCGCTATGAAATGCGTTATAGTCGATGGCTTGCGCTATGAAATGCATTATTGTCATGCATTATTGTACAATGTGATAGCCCCTTTAGCCATCGCAAGTCTTTGGGACGTCACCTCAACCAAGAGCAGTGCATACCATGTACAATGTGATAGCCCCCTTAACACTGTCATAAGCACATAGCAGTAGGAACTACACACACACACTAACACACACACACTGACACTGACATAAGCAGCAAGGAGATGCAAACACACACACACATTCAGAGATACAAATGACTCACCTTCAGGACTAAGAGAGCCGTGTCCAGTTCAGGACTAAGTTCTATCTCCTTACCGTCCTGTGAATTCTCATCATTACTTAATTCTAAATATCTGATGTTTTATTTATTGGTTTGTTTGTTTGTATTATTATGATTTATTTCTCTATTATTGTGTTAAATGTTCCAAATGTAAAGCACTTTGAGCTGCACTCTGTGTATGAAAGGTGCTATACAAATAAAGCTTATTAATATTATTATTATTATTATTATTATTATTATTATTATTATTATATGCATGTGTGACGGGTCACTCCATTCTACTGTTGCTTCTACACATCACCACGGACAACCACTTGGATCAGGTTTCTTTATTGCTGGAACAAAGTATGACAGTGTGGAATTGTGGGTTCAGCAAATAGATCTCGGGACAACAATCCAGTATCTCGTAATCTCCAGTCTGGGTAAATGCTATAGCCTACAAATACCTGAATATATTTGTGCTAGTTGCAAATGTAAATGATATATCTATGAAACAAAATAAAACTGTGTGTGATCGTATAGTAGCTAAGTTTTAGAATATCTGATATAAGCCTTGAATTACACAACATACATACAGTACATTTCAACATTACAATAGTGAAACTACTTGATCCATTTTACATTATATTGAAATAACAAAATAAGGAACATGTTTATCATTGCAAACGCAGCACTCGAGCACATGTGGCTAATCTCCAAACTACCACGCTGGTCTACAATATAGCTAAGCTAGTGCAAGCTGCTTATCCATATAAAGCTAATGTATAAGGCAGCTTGCACAATGAGAATAACATGACGATGAAACCATTTACACAACATAAGAATAGTTACCTGGAACAAAGTATGACAGTGTGGAATTGTGGGTTCAGCAAATAGATCTCGGGACAACAATCTAAATAACATGTAAAGCAAGTGACAATTAGCACGCTAGTTCACATGAAAATATGCTTCATTGCAAGTCTCTTAAACATGACTTTACAAGACACATAAATCATCAACTGAACTCAAAATAGTTAACTGAAATCATTATAAGTACATTACATGACAAAATACGAGACATATGTACTTAGAATTACAAGAAAACATTGTTTATCCCAGACCTCCCAAATTGCGTGACTTACCCAGTATCTCGTAATCTCCAGTCTGGGTAAATGCAACGCGAATCCCACTGTCACACTAAATCAACCTGCCTCTAGATGGCGTAATTGCATCAATTTTAATATAATTTAACTAGCAACTCTTTTTACTCCGTTACATACACCCCCCTTAAATTATGCTAAAATGAGGCAACGTGCATGAAAATCTGACAGACAGAAAGAAAAAAAAAGTGTATCTCGAGCACTGATGTACCAAAATCTCAATATCATAAAGTCTTCTATAAGAAGTGCGTAAATACAGGGTGGTACCAAAACCCATACTTATCACAGAGAAACAGAGATGCCCTCTACATCTCACAGTGTTGTACATAACTTTGCCCTTATAGTATAGAGAATGTTCTGAAATAGATCACAGATCAGGTTGGCAATGAGAAAAAAAAACAAAAAAACAGTTTAATTGAACATACTAAACTCCCATAGACACTGCAATGAAACTAAATGCAGACCCTATGATAGGTTCAGCATTCCCCAACAATCTTTGGCCTGACATCTCACAAATAAGCCTATTAGGATTCCTCACACTTCTCCCACATCTTGTGACAACTGAAGGGGCTTGTGTGTTAGGAGGATGCGCACAAACAACTTGTTCTGGTCTAACGTCATCTAGATGTGGAGTGTCACTAAGGGCAACAGATCCATCAACAGGTAAGTGTGTGATGTCGTGTACTGGATCTGGTGACTTGTCAGTGTGTGCATGAGTGATTTGGTCAGTTACAGAGACATCAAGAACACTGTCCTGCAGTTCATCTGACTGGTAATCTCCGGAGGCATCTACAGATAAGGCCTTCTCAACGCCGTCTTCCTCAGGAACACTCTCACTCTCCACTTCCGCCTGGACCGGCGACTGCATGAGCCAGTTCATGGTGCGCGTCTGAGAGTCCTCCTTATCAGCCGCTGCAATAGAACTCGGAGCACTGACACACAAATTATTAGACTGTGACTCCTCAAGAGATGCCAGATTCCCATCCTGTCCAGGGAATGTTAGGAAGTCAACAGGGAGCAGCATGTTTCTGTGTACGACTTTTTCCTTCCCTGTGACAGCGTCTCTGATTCGGTACACATTAACTGCAGACCTCACAGACACCACATCGAAAGGAGTTGAGTCCCACCTGTCCGCGACTTTTCTCTTTCCTCTCTCACCACGATTAGCCAGCAACACGCGGTCACCCACAGACAATGGCATTCCTCGGACCTTTCGGTTGTAGACTTTGGCATGACGGTCTTGTTCTCCGGTTGCATTGTTTTGGGCAATCCGCGCTGCTTCTGATAGGTCCCTCTTTAGGTGGTGCACAAACTCATGATGACTGACGACGTTGGTGTCCTCCAGAACATGGTGAAACATGATATCGACAGGCAAGCGTGGGATCCGCCCGAACATCAGGAAAAATGGTGCAAAGCCTGTTGTCTCATGCACCGTGCAATTATAACAGAAGGTCAGCATTTGGAGCATCTGTGGCCACCTGGACTTGCACTTCGGAGGAAGAGCTCTTATCATGCCTCCAAGAGTTCTGTTGAACCTTTCTGTAATGCCATTGCCCATGGGATGATACGGAGTCGTATGGGATTTATGCACACCTGCCATCTCCAGTAGATCTTTAAGAAGCCGGCTCTCAAAGTTAGCTCCTTGATCCGAATGGATTCTTTTTGGGAACCCATAGATGCAGAAAAATTTATCCCAAAGACATCGGGCAACTTGCTTTGCAGACTGGTTCCGACAGGGGAAAGCGAGAGCTAGCTTCGAGAAATGGTCTGTGACAACAAGAACATCAGTGGTCTTCTTGTCACCCAATTCCGCTGTCCAAAAATCGATGCAAACTAGTTCCATGGGAGCTGAGGTGCGAATATTCTCGAGAGGAGCTCGGGCATCTGGTTCAGGAGTCTTCCCTAAGATACATCTCTGACAGTGCTTCAAATAACTCACGATATCTCTCTGCATGCCTGTCCAAAAAAATCGTTCACTGGCCAGAGAGAGTGTTCTTGAGCGGCCCTGGTGACCAGCTATATCATGAACTCCATGAAGGACTTGCTGTTTCAGAGCTTCTGGGGTGACAAACTGAAAGATCTTCCTGTCCATGTGGCGGTCCCTCCTCACTCTGTAGAGGAGTCCATTACGCACCCTCAACTTCTTCCAGTGTTTCAACAGCCTGAGCACAGGGCTCGACTCGGCTGCTCTCTCGCCAGCGCTTGGCCTCCTATGCCGCTGCACATAAAACAGTACTCTGTTCACTACAGCATCTTGCTGTTGTAGATTGTGCAATTGGCTGAGTGGAATAGCAATGGATGGATCTTCCCCAGGCAGCTGCAGTGACTCTGGGCTTGTGCAAGACAACCTAGAGACCCCTCCAGTGCGATGGGCATCCATGACTGCTGACACCTCCTCAGCACTGATAGCACCTCCAAAAGACAAATGGGGATCTGGTTCGGGACTCAGGGCTTCATCACCATGGTCATCGGTGGTCTGAACGGCTTGACAGTTGGTGGTCATTCGAAAAGCATCTTGCACTGTGCCGGTGACAACTCCATTGACTTCATCCAACAAAGACAAGTAAGGCTGTTTCATCAGGCGATGGCTTACACAGGACTGGACAAAAGGTTCACGGCTTAGGGCATCAGCGACGGTATTCTTCGGTCCTGGGACATACTTCAGATCGAAGTCATATGCCGCTAGTTTCGCCACCCATCTTTGTTCACATGCATCCAACCTGGGTTTCGTTAGGATGTAGGTCAAGGGGTTGTTGTCAGACCATGCAGTGAAGTGCACCCCTTTCAGCCAGTGGGAGAACTTATCACATACAGCCCACTTCAAAGCAAGGAACTCTAAACGATGCGCTGGGTAGTTCAATTGGGCACGTGACAGTGTTTTGCTAGCAAAGGCCACTGGCCTTGCAACCTCTTCACCAGGCTGGAGCTGGGAGATGACAGCGCCAATCCCATCAAACGAAGCGTCTACTGCCAGGATGAACGGCTTCCCGAAGTCAGGGTGGGCTAACGTCACAGTGTGTAATAGATCGTGCTTCAAAGTGTCAAAGGAATCCTGACACTCGGGGGTCCAGTCTTCTGGCTTGAGCTTCACAGAACTGCAAGACTTTTTCTTTGGCTTCCTTCCTCTCTGAGCTTTTCCCCCATTGTTTTGTTCTGAAAGAAGCTTGAAAAGGGGTCTGGCCTTAGCTGAACACCCTGAAATGAAATGTTGATAGTATAGCACCATGCCTAGGAAGGACCGAATTTTCTTCTGTGAAGGAGAGACACCGTCACTGTCCATCAGATCAGACATCTGTACTTGGCCAATGGCTTCAACCTTTCCAGGGTCTGTCTGCACTCCCGACTCAGTGATGACATGGCCAAGAAACCTAACTGTTCTCCGCAGAAAGTAGCACTTTTTCGGAGCCAACTTGAGGTTGTTGTTCTTCAAGCGAGAGAAAACCATCTCCAGACGCTCAAGAGCTAGCTGTTCAGTCGGAGCAAATACCATGAGGTCATCTAGGTAACATAGGAGACTGGTGAAGTTCTCATCTCCAAAAATGGAAAGCATCATTCGCATGAATGTAGCTGGGCTGTTAGACAGACCTTGAGGCATCCTGTTGTACTCATGCAGACCAAAGGGGGAAGAGAAAGCAGTGTACTTCTTATGGTCTTCATGTAAAGGTACATTATAGAACCCAGAGGTCAGGTCCATGGTGGAAAAGTAGACATTTCCACCAAGTGCAGCGAGAGCATCGGCCTGATGAGGCAGTGGGTGTGCGTCCTTAGCCGTTCTTGCATTAAGCCATCTGAAGTCCGTACAGATGCGCAGATCTCCATTTTTCTTCCATACAAGAACAAGTGGCGATGCATACTCACTGCTGGATTTACGAATAATGCTTCTTTCTTCCATATCATTGAGAGCTGTTCTTAGTTTTTCATAGTGGTTTGGTGGCACTCTGCGGTAAGGCAGGCGGAACGGCTTTTCATCCACCAAATGTATCTTGTGCACAAAGTCAGATGCCTCTCCACAGTCCAACTTGTGTCGCGAAAAGATCGTCTCATATCTCTCAATGATCTGCAAAAGCCTGTCTGTCCACAGGTCAGAGACTTCACAGGCATCCAGATCCAGGTCATGTAGACCAAGCTCATCCAATGCTCTCTTGATATCTCCTCTGGACCTTGTCGTAGAAGCACCAGTCACAGTCTGGGAGAAAGCTTGAATGCTGTCAGGCTGAGATAAGTCTTCGGCAGCGATGCAGGGAGACACATCTGCTAATTTTGTGTTTCTCTTTAACACTACCGGCTCAGTGGTGGGGTTTATGATCTTTACTGGCAGCCATCTGTCGCCCCACATCGGTGCAACAATCCTGCCGACCAAAACTTTCCTTGGCCTGCATCTTGATTGAGTTGGTTCTACAACCACTGTGCTGCCTGCTGATATAGGCGCAGATGCAGGCAGTTTGCCCCACACAAGATGCTCACTCTCTGGTTGTAGAGTCACACACTGCTGCAACTTCAGCGTACCAACCTTGACAGGCACTGTCTCACCTCTCCACTTCTCCATATTTGAAAGAACAGAGAAGAAGTGATGACAATCCTCATCACTGCCACCACTGGGTTCGGACATCAACCGCCAATAGCTGTCAGTCTTTCTCATGAAATGAAGAATCTTCTTAATAGCATTGCTACCCAATATCACTTCATCAGTCTGGCCAGGCACCACAAGCATTGGAATGACCATCTTGCAATCATACACCACCACATCCACATCATATATAGCCTTAGGTGTGACTTGATGACCGCCACAACCGACAATGATGACCCCATCAGCAGAATATTTTCTCAGGCCTGAGTTATGCTGCAAGAGGCGTGCTTCTGCTGCTTCGCTCAGTGTGCATGCCATGGAACCACTATCTATCATTGCTTTCAGAGTAATGTTTGCCGCCGAGATAGTGGTATAGAACAAACTATCAGACTTCTGTATTTTATGTAGGCCTTGAAATACAACGGTTTTGTTTGAGGGTACTTTGGAACTGAATGACTTGTATAGTGACTCAAAATCCTCTGTGTCGTCAGTGGGAGGCTCACAAACAGGGTCTGCACTGTCCTCCTCTTGATGCAGACCCATCAGTTTCCCGACTGAGCGGATTTCTCTTGTGCCGGGCAGCTGCGTCTGGAGTGGTCAGGTGAATGGCACAGAAAGCAGAGTTTCTTGTCACGACAGTGAGTCAAGGCAGAGTGTTTAGCATCACTACATACAGCACATGGCATGCTATTCAGACCCTCAATCCTGGGAAGTCTAGGCGTAGACGCCCTGTTTGACATGGCCTGAGCAGGAGTAGCTCTCTGAAGTAGAATTTTTTCTAACATCGTGATGACACGGTTAAGAGCAGGGGACTCAGTCGACTTGGCTGCATGAAGGTCCTGTCTGTCAGGTAAAGACGCACCAGCGCACTGCAGTTCAACCTTGTTCACGTGCACATTCTCATTGAGTTTCCTATTCACAGATACAGTACCCTTAGAGCGAATCTCATTGTGATATTCATCTAGCACATCTTGGACCTCTTCAACAGACCACTTATCTATTGTCTTTGACCTGAACGTCATGGCAAGCTCTCTAGATGGACAATTCTTGATAAACATACGCGTCACTTCAAGAGCGGGGCAGTCTAGTGTTTTACCTTGATCTTTAAGCCGGACAGTGGCAACATCTGCAGCCTGATGGAGCCTCAGCCAGTAGTCATATGCACCCTCATCGCTCTTTGGCAGTGTAGTGTAAAAGTCTGCTAGGGGGAGGGGTGAACAGGGGACGGCAGCAAAATGTTTACGTAGAAGACCATAGATGGCTTCAGGGTTCTCAATTACTTTAATGCCACTGTTCCGAATCCCAAACTTTACAACATCTTTTGCTTTGCCTCTGAGATGCGTGAGTATTTCTTCTGCTTGTTGCTCTGCTTTGATATTTGTTTTCTTTACGTAACTCCTCATTAAGTCTTCCCACTCACGAACATTCATTGTGTCTGTGCTATCCCCTCTGAAGGTTGGAGGCTCCTTCACCTTCCTGTGAGGCACCAGTTGAACTTGAGACAGGTCCAGACTCTGTGTGGATGTGTTAGTGGGTGTGCTGAGCATGTGTGCTGTGCTAGGCGTGGGCACTGCTTGTGTTGGGCTGAGGCGCGCAATAACGCTATCCGCCAGCTGCTGACCAACATTCCTAATTATGTCACTCATTTGACTCACTATGTCAGGTAACAGGGGAGTAGTGATTGGGGTGGACGTATCAACAACCTGTGTGTTTGGTGCATGCTCAGTGTGGTGATTCTGGGAAGAAAACCCGACCCCACTAGCTATAGGGGCCGCTGCGGCAATCTGACTATCCCCCACCACATGAACGTCACCTCCCTGAACAGGACTATCAAAATCCAAAACTATTGGAATCCCCCTCCCTCTACCAATGCTTTCACCAAAAGGCGTACTGATATACCCTCGCCTGTAGCTCATATTGGAGTATCATGCAATATCAAACAATCAGTAACACAGTATCAGTCAACCAGTAACAACTGCATGAAATATAGTCAGAAAAGGGCTAGCAAAGAAAAGTAAATAAAAACAACTGAGGCCTACACTAATGTGTGAAGCGATACGCCGTCCACCTGACAGTGTGACGAAGCCGTCCAGTAGAATGGTCCCGGGTCGAGGTGAAGATCCAACTTCAAATCGATGAGTCACGGCACCAATGTGACGGGTCACTCCATTCTACTGTTGCTTCTACACATCACCACGGACAACCACTTGGATCAGGTTTCTTTATTGCTGGAACAAAGTATGACAGTGTGGAATTGTGGGTTCAGCAAATAGATCTCGGGACAACAATCCAGTATCTCGTAATCTCCAGTCTGGGTAAATGCTATAGCCTACAAATACCTGAATATATTTGTGCTAGTTGCAAATGTAAATGATATATCTATGAAACAAAATAAAACTGTGTGTGATCGTATAGTAGCTAAGTTTTAGAATATCTGATATAAGCCTTGAATTACACAACATACATACAGTACATTTCAACATTACAATAGTGAAACTACTTGATCCATTTTACATTATATTGAAATAACAAAATAAGGAACATGTTTATCATTGCAAACGCAGCACTCGAGCACATGTGGCTAATCTCCAAACTACCACGCTGGTCTACAATATAGCTAAGCTAGTGCAAGCTGCTTATCCATATAAAGCTAATGTATAAGGCAGCTTGCACAATGAGAATAACATGACGATGAAACCATTTACACAACATAAGAATAGTTACCTGGAACAAAGTATGACAGTGTGGAATTGTGGGTTCAGCAAATAGATCTCGGGACAACAATCTAAATAACATGTAAAGCAAGTGACAATTAGCACGCTAGTTCACATGAAAATATGCTTCATTGCAAGTCTCTTAAACATGACTTTACAAGACACATAAATCATCAACTGAACTCAAAATAGTTAACTGAAATCATTATAAGTACATTACATGACAAAATACGAGACATATGTACTTAGAATTACAAGAAAACATTGTTTATCCCAGACCTCCCAAATTGCGTGACTTACCCAGTATCTCGTAATCTCCAGTCTGGGTAAATGCAACGCGAATCCCACTGTCACACTAAATCAACCTGCCTCTAGATGGCGTAATTGCATCAATTTTAATATAATTTAACTAGCAACTCTTTTTACTCCGTTACACATGTGTAGGTGCTAACTGGTTGCATGTGATATGTATGTGATATATGTGGTAGAGAGTGGATCGGGCCGCAAATTTCTGTCCGAACCCGACCCGAACCCGACAGGCATTTTCATTTTTATGTCTGAACCCAACCCGAGCCCGACGCAGATGATGCCTCAGTTATTCCCATGCTAGTGATTAAACGTTCACGTTTGTGGATAGCCTGTCTTTTTAGCCCATTAAACGGAACACACAACAAATTGTCTACAGAATCAGATGAGCGTGCACGCACGCAGGTCACACACAGCGCACATTAACACAAGAGGCCCAAGCAAGCATAGCCTATTGAAATAGAATTCTTGTCTTACCATTGACGAAAAGTCTTAAAAATGAACTGCAACAGTCGTTGAAACTACAGTGCCTCTGTTACTGATCCATATGTAGCATCACCGTAATTGGGGCAACTCGAGGAAATCCTCATCCAGTTGAACAAGACGACCTTATAGCCTACCGGTAGCCTATGTCTTTACCACAGTATGCAACGCAAATAATCTTAAAATCTCCTGATAGGCTAACAACTTTTTTTAACGTCACCCAAGACTGTGCTTATGTGCATATGTGCGAAATGTGTGCACACACACACACACACACGGGCTCGGGTCGGGTAGTCACACTCTAATATGTGGTGGTTATAACTGGCTGTATGTAGTATATATGATATATAGTGCTAACTGGCTGCATTTGGTATGTGATAGTGCTAACTGGCTGCATTTGGTATGTATGTGATATATGTGTGTGTAGGTGAACTGGACACAGACTGATGCTTTTCACATATGAAGTCCCTAACAGAAACATTCAGTTGAATTGAACTACGGAGTTCAATTACGGAGCCCTAGAGGTGTCATCGCAAAATGTTTTGCATGTTGAGAGAATGTGCGCTCGTTTTACTACATTGTGCGCTCGTTTTACTACATTGTGCGCTCGTTTTACTAAATTGTGCTCTCGTTTAACTAAATTGTGCACTCGTTTTACAAAATTGTGCGCTCGGTTTACTAAATCGTGTGCACAATTTACTATATTGTGCTCTCGTTTTACTATAGTGTGAGCTCATTTTACTAAATTGAGCTCTCATTTTAAGCATAGTAAAACGAGGGCACAATCTATTAAACGAGTGCACTATTTAATAAAACGAGCGCACGATTTACTAAAACGAGGGAACGATTTATTAAAACGAGAGCACAATTTGTGAACATGGTTATAGAACATTGTGTGCACGATCTACTTAAACGTGGCCACAATTTGTAAAACGTGCACTCAATATTGTCTTGACACATGTAAACATGAGCACGTTATAGTATATTCGAGATCTCGATCTACTAAAACGCACACACGAATAATTAAAACGTGGGCTCGAAGAAATTAAATTGTGTGCACAAAAACGTAGTGTGGTGTCAAGGGGTATCCCCGGGAATGACGTAGGGAGGTGTGTCGCTTGTAGTGACGTAGAGGGAATCTCATTGATTGCAGTGCACCTGGATATAGCCCCGTTAGGTAGGCTGTAGGTGGGAGAGTAGATGATTGCGTGTGTTTGCACAGGCCCCTTGCCATCATCGTCCAGCTGAATGTTTGCCGAAGTTTTGAGTGTTTGTTGAGGTCCAAGTGTATGCAGAGCTGTTGTGTTTATCGCGAACGGTGTGAGCTGGGCTACATGGCCTGAGAAGCTGAGCATCGTGAACGCCACTGTTTATGTCTCCCGTTTCATAGTCCGTATCAAAGCTTACCTCGTTGTGTGCATCATATATTGGTGTGCGGGTGGGTTATATGGTGAGGCCCATCGGGCGCTAGAGGGAACCTTATTGTATTGGGTGGGTATTAGGCTACCACTAATACGCAGTAGCCTATTTGTACCAACAGTAGGTCTACGTGTTGTAATTGTTTGGGAGCTTGTCGCTGTGATGTGCTTCAATTGCCTTCTAGACCTCACAGTTAACGTAGGCTTTAGTCAACAATCCAGGAGGTAGTGGAAACCGGTCATTACAACAGAGCCCGAGTAGCCTATGTAGCCTTGTAGAATTTCCCCATTATGGGTCTCCATAGCTGGCGGTTGACACCACAGGTGCCCCTGAGTTCCAAGAGTAAAAGTCCGCTATAAACCATCCTGACCACCTAAAGGCTTTAATTAGCTGCCTACGGTTATCATCACATTACCAATATGTTGCAGACAGCTGTAGGCCTAGTCCATGTCAAGGTAACACAAAGTTGCCACCACAGCACAGCGAGCGGTGAGAACATTTTGGGAATTACTAAATGTGAGCACGAAATACATATTTCGAGAGCTCAATTTAGGCCTACAACGGGGTCACGTTGTATTAATTTGAGGGCTCAATTAAAGGAAAACATACTCACGTTTTATTAATTCGAGGGCTCCATTAAAGGAAAACGTGCTCACAAATTATCACGACCAGAAAAAATATCACTTAAAGCGAGCTCTCCCGGGCTCCGTAGACAATGAGTCTCTCATTGTTTTTATTCTATTATGGTTGTGCCTTTTTCTTTAAATTTTTAATTGGTTAAAATTGACAGGAGAGCACTTTGGCACAACTGAAAACTGCTGCTGTGCTGTGCTTCCTGCCTGCAAATGGTTGGACGTCTGAGGAGAGCTGACGGCTTTTGCACAGCAGGGGGCGCACTTAACTCAAAGTATAGAATATACAAGAGGCGAAACTCTGCAGTTTTGACAACAATCGCTAGTTGGTGCTGCTGTCGCGCTTTCGCCATTTTGGACTGATCATGCCACTATGGCCGTTGATTTCAATCAGAACATGCCAACGTAAACCAGCAAGATTGGTCACTATATTGTGCTCAATTTCGAACCACTAGTTCACTTTTAAACACTACAGGTCATATGTATAAGAAAAAAAATATTTTCACACCGCTCAAATTAAACGGCAATAATATTATGTAGGGCTACATACAGTGGGTCCCAGTTAAAAATTGACACTTCATTCACGATCATGGTGAATGGTGAAATGTAAGTACAACTGCAGCCGCTTGGGGGCAGCATAGTCCGCTGTGGAGTTCCACGGTCGAACCAGACGGCGCATTCGACAGCAAGGGCTGTGATTGGCCGAGTTTTCAGTGCGTTTCTCTGTGTTTTTAGCAGCCCCTGCAACATGCTAGTCCACTGTAGCCTAAGCCTTGTACATAATGTTAAACATAGTTTTGGATTCAGTGGCAAGATTTCTTGATTGTACAGTGTCTGTCTCTCAGTAATGTTTTAAAATGAGAGCTTCGTCAGCTGGCAGTAGGCTACTTTGTCGGTAGTCATGAGAAGTTCGCTTGCTAACAGAACATAAATATGCTGCCCAGAAACCTTGTGAATAGTTCTGATTTTTTTTACTACACTAACGAGGTTGAAATATAGACTTTGCCTACAGCATCTCCTTAACAGTAATGTTAACAAAATGACAGCATTCATATGACAAAGAAAAACGAATTCGGTCACTCAAGACTGTGCCACAGCAACCAGTGTAGGCTACAGTCCTACCCAATAGGCCTACTCGAAGCAGATAGCGTTGTCTGACGGTCGAGTGGGTTAATGCACGTATTTCCAGAACAGGTCTGCAACTTTCAGGTAGTTCTGAGTTCGAATCTAGGCAGGAGTAGAGCCATATAAAGGCCTAGGCCTATTGTTATAATTTTTTGCAAGGTGTTGCTCCTGGCAATACTTGTTTATAATACGTTTGGTGATTAATTGATAGCTGTTTTTGGGACACGTTAAACGTTCTTTATAATGAGGCATCCGGGGAGTAAAACGACTGTTACGCGCTGTTACAACTGTAGGCTACAATGATTGCAATACAAAAATATGCGCGTGTTAGTTTAGTTAGTTTTGTGATGTTTTGCACTTTTGCCTCATGTGTTTTCAGGTTTGAGGGCTTTTTTGGCAAGATTGACCTTGGTTAGACTCTGCATATGTTATTTCTCCATATGGAAAATAAAGTCAATTTTCGACACACGTCTGTTATTAGTTCAATAACAAGTGTTGCTTGTTAAAACATGTGACTAGTGAAACTCAAATGATTTTAGAAATATTTAGCCAAAGCCAAAAAGAGAAGGAGAGACGCCGGTGCAGCTCAGATGTCTTCTTAATTTTCTTTATTCTTTAGTAAAAGGTGCAGAACATTATTAAACTTTGACTAACGTTTCGATGTTCGTTAGTCAAAAACATCGACACATCGAAATGTTAGTCAAAGTTTAATAATGTTCTGCAGCTTTTACTGAAGAATAAAGAAAATTAAGAAGACATCTGAGCTGCACCGGCGTCTCTCCTCTCTAAAATATCTGTCCTGGCCTGGTTGCAACGGATTGTGGCCAAACGACAGAAGCGCGGAGAACCCTCCTTTGTCTTCCAAAAAGTGTTACTTTGTGCCCCGCGCTCCCCCACTGCTTGTGAAAGAAGGGGATGGGGGAGGGGGGCTTAACGTGAAAAAGCTTAATGTCACAAAACGGCAACGAGTCGTTTTAGGCTACAGGCCTTCATAATGGTAGGCTACAGGAAGTGGGGGGAGGGTATGGGATGACCAGAGCCGTCATCTATCGTCTTTCCAGGCACACAGCTCGTTATAAAGCCTATCGACTGCCTTAACAGATAGGCTTTGCTCTTGGGTTTGGCCTTACAGCGAACTCAATGCTCTTGTTGCTTGCAGTTTGTTAAATAAAGCGATGCAGATTACATTATTTATTTCTGATTAATTGCGTCTTTTGATGTATGTTGCAACATTTGCTTGTTAGGCTGGGCTACTGTCAATGTCCTGTACAGGTCAATGTTCAACAATTGCTTGTGTAGGCCTAGGCTATTAATCAATTAGGGACTGTTCGTTATTTATTTAATTAAGGGGCTACCGGAGGAGTTTTGGGAGCGTTAGTCAAAAAAGACCTGACCCTCCCTCCCTCGTGTAACAAAGGCGAACACTTTAACAGGGGGAATTCATTGGGCATGAATCATTGTGCTGAACGGTATTTGTCAATGAGCAGAAACACACACGACATTCAAACTATTGATAAGATGTACTGGTCTGTATCTATAGGCTAACATTGGACAAATAAATGACACTGACTCGCCATATCCTGACTCAGGAAAAAAAAACATTTTCTTGCTTTGCCGCAAACTCAGCAATGAAATCATAGGCCAGTTTGCAGGTAGCCTAACGTCTTTTTCATAGAAGGGAGAGCCCAGTCTCTCCTGTGACATGGAGGTGCGCAAATAGTTTTTAATAGCCTGTTCAACTTCGAAAAGCTTCGTTCACCCGATGCCAGTCACTGATCGCAATTTCAAAGTTCGGAAAGCTTAATCTTTTTACGTTTTAAGTGCAGTGGCCCATATCTGCCCCCTTTGGAATTATATCTCGAGCCTATTATAAGGTCCAGTGCGTTATGTCCTGGGATTCGGATGTGCTCAAAAAGAAAAGAAAAAACACTTTTTTATAGATGGTTATGAGGAGCAATGTGAGAGAGAAATTTGATGATCATTGATCGTTGTTTTGGGACGTTAAGCCTTTTCCATAGGCGTCAGTGAAGGAGATTGAAGAATGGCCATTTTTTTTTATACGAAAATATTTATTAACTACAAAAACTCAGTGTCTAAAAACTCAGTGTCATTCAGACTCAACCCTCTTGTTGTTTTATTATCTTTTTCGTTGTCGTTTGAACGTTGGCAAGCAGGCATGTTGCGGTTGCAATTTAAGTGAAATTTCTACAGTAGGCCTACAACATGCTGTTAGGCTGGGCTACTGTCAATGTACTTGTACAGGTAAATGTTCAACAATTGCTGGTGTACAGGTTATATAATCAATTAGCTAAATCATTTGTCCAGCTGTTTAAACATTTTTTCGTGCTACATTCAAACGCAAAAGGTGCTTTGATATATTTTTCGTTTGAACGTCGGCAAGCAGTCATGCTTTGGTTGCAATGAATGAGGATAATTGCTTTTTTTTTGCATTATTTTGAATATGACTCGCTCCAGTCTCAACAGCACGTACTTTTTCCACACGCTTAGTTCTAACACACATAGGCCTATCCCCTCTCGCTTTCTCTCTCTCCATCCCTGCACACGGTGCTTTCTTAAAGGAGCTGCACCATTTTACAACAATTGCATCTACATTTTCATATTAGAATGTTTTGTCAAGTGTAAGCTTAAACTACCGTGATCAATTGAAGTTCCCGTGCCCCCGCTGCGTCATGGAAGCAGTAAGTCAGTCGCATCAAAAATAGTAGTGGCACCTAAGTGACACCTTGTGGTTGTTTGTGTCAACTGCAGTTTGTGCCATTTCTGCTGAGAAAATGGGGATCGTGATTCATGAAGGAACCCGTCCAAATTTAACGGGGACCCACTGTACAATACATGGGCTACAGATCATGTCCATTCACTGGGCAGATCTACAACAGGTTTGACAGAAAGACTTTACAATGGATTTTTAATCTACAACATAACAGAAAGTTTACTTTCCATCACCGTTCCCTCCGGACTGTAAGTCTACTTGAAAATACAGTAGGCCTATGTTTAAACTGCAAACAAAATAGACGGCCACCACTTAGCTCAAGCTACGTTAGCCAGCCTGTCAACTGGGATGACTAGAGAAGCTAACTAACTAGCATACATGGCTATCAGCAAGCGGCAAACCGATAATTAATCATTTCACGACGAGGGACATACGTTGGATGAAAAGGTAAATAGGTTAATCTTACATAGCCAACCAACTTCATTTCTCTTAGAAATCGATCCATTTTCTTAACAGTAGGCTACTTTACAATCAGTGCCCCTGATCAGCTTTGTAAATCAAAGCACCAATTACCACCCCTTTCGTTCGAAAATTCTAAAACAACAATGTTTTTTAATACCTCAAAATAACATTTGATAAATTAACCTTACATTTTTCAGTAGCCATAGGTGTGTAGATTTGAACAAAATCTGGTTTGGTTCTTACCGGGGCTTAGCCTAGAAATCTAGACGCACCCTAGCGGCGGCAAATTAATTTGCTCAGCCTGTACGTCTAGTATCAAACCATAGGGATTTCTATTGGCTGACGCCGTGGACTTCATCCAATCACAGCGCTCTATTTTGTTAGTCTTAAGGCGGGCTTAACAGGATAACGACAGTCCTGTGACGGTGAACAACAAGGAAGGTGGCTATGGCTAACGAAGAGCGGTTGTTTGAATCGGCGTTGGCGTCAACTTTGGAGGAGTTGGACTCAATGCACTTAAGTAATTCCTTTCGAAGAAGGATGTATTTGCCGTTTTGCCGACCGGATATGGATATGGTCGTAGCGCTGGCCTATTGCATGCCTAAGCAGACAATTCTCTGCCCGCCCCTTGGATTAAGCAAGGTAAATGGTTCGATTCCAGACTATACATTTCAATGATATAGGATGGCCCGCCAGGCTAACCGGGGCTTTTACTGCCTGAAATATCCAATTTTGTTTACCACGCTCGGAGTTTAGTGCTGGGCTGGTGGGTGCCTATTTCCATCTGTCAAATCTGTTGGAAGCTAAATTATTATGAATAAATGTATAGTCTTATTCATCATATTTTGCATTTCTCAACACGATTTATGACAGTTGGGGAATTCAGGGTATGAGAAAAGGTTAGATATATTTTTTTTATATACTGTAAGAATCTTTTTAATCTGGACCGATATCATTAAGTTCTATGACAGTTGTGTTGCGTTCAGTCCAAGATGGCGGAGCTGCAGCTCGGTTATGGGTGCGTTTGTTGCAATGGGACGTTCTATTGAGTTTCGCCTTGTTACTTCTATCAGAGAATGTCTAATAAGGGGAGAACTGCCACTCTCGGAAAACTTCCGGTTTCTGAACTGGTTGCAGTTCCTCCTGTGGTTCCACATGAGGGCGCTCGTCCACGAGTGCAGAATGCATGGAGGTCTATGGAGCTGTACCCCTCAAAATCCACTTTTCTCGGGTTATAATTTTTTTTCAAGTAATTTGAATATTGTATTCGAAAGGGGAGGCAAAGAAAATACACTTGGTTGAGTATTATATTTTTTAAAGTCACTTAATTGTTCTAAAAAGTCTTTCAAACGTGTCAATGACGTCATTCATTAGCACAATGCTAGTGTGTTATGGGCAACAACGACCCAACCTGTAAGAAATCAAAAGGACATAAGTACTCGTTCATTCAACTTTTGACCTATAACCCATGTTGAAGTTATACAAACTACAATCAAATCTGAGATTTGTCAACGAC
The DNA here is from genome assembly GCF_018492685.1 of Alosa sapidissima. Classification (NCBI taxonomy): domain Eukaryota; kingdom Metazoa; phylum Chordata; class Actinopteri; order Clupeiformes; family Clupeidae; genus Alosa; species Alosa sapidissima. Next base: position 31,487,814 of record NC_055975.1, read on the forward strand.
AATCAGGTGAAAGAGACAAATTTAGCTGTCTAGCTCCATTGACTCCCATTCATTCTGCACTCATGGCGATCGCCCCCAGTGGAACTCTGGTGGAACTGCAACCAAAATTCGGTACAATGGGACTTAATACGGAGTGGCCAGGCCGAAGATTGTTAAGGCGGAGCAAGATACTTCGTCGTAGTTCATGTCTATGGGCGCGAAATGGGGATCGAATCCTGTCTGCATAAAGAGGCGTGTCGATGACGTATTGATGAGCGTACATTGCAACCGGCCAACAGCAGCGGCATAAATAACCGGCGCACACCTGATATAAAGTCGATTTTCTCCAGACTGTAATGCTCAAAAATGCTAAAAATGTACCTGAAATGTTCAGAAGGGTTTGAGGATCATGAAAACGTGCCCGAAATTCACATTCCTAACTCTATAGAACCTTAGCATATGTGGTAAAATTCTGAGCTATGCCCATAGACTTCAATGGAGCAGTCGCTGCCTTTGCTCTGCATAAAGGGGGATTATGACCCCCCCTCGTGCGATCTGGGTTCCCGAAAGTGGCTCCTGATGAAATATCTTGCTCCGCCTTAACAATCTTTGGCCAGGCTCTCCGTAGACGGGCTCTGCTTCTATACTCTTTGCTTAACACCTCTCTGGAGCAAGCAGTCATCCCATCACTTTTCAAAACTGCCACCATCATACCCGTGCCAAAGAAATCATCACCATCATGCTTCAATGACTACCGTCCTGTAGCACTCACGCCCATAATCATGAAGTGCTTCGAACGGCTAGTCATGTCACACATCAAAGCCACCCTACCCCCCACCCTGGACCCCTTCCAGTTTGCATACCGAGCCAAACGATCCACGGAGGATGCAATCTGCTCTGCCCTCCATCCAGCCCTCACCCACTTAGACAATAAAGACTCATATGTGAGAATGCTGTTCATAGACTTCAGTTCAGCATTCAATACCATAATACCACAACAACTCATCAGCAAACTGGACAAGCTAGGATTCAGTACCTCCCTCTGCAACTGGCTGCTGGATTTCCTGTTGCAGAGACCACAAGCAGTACGTGTCGGGAACAACACCTCAAGCACTCTGACCCTGAGCACGGGGGCCCCTCAAGGGTGTGTGCTCAGCCCCCTGCTCTTCACACTGCTAACACATGACTGTACAACCACTCACAGCTCCAACCATCTGGTGAAGTTTGCGGACGACACAACACTGGTGGGCCTCATCACTAAGGGCGATGAGGCTCACTACAGAGAAGAAGTAGACCTGCTGGCTAAATGGTGCAAAGACAACAACCTCCTGCTAAATGTCAGCAAGACCAAGGAGATTGTTGTCAACTTTCAGAGAGGCCACAAACAACTGCCACCACTGTCCATCGACGGAGATGCTGTGGAGAGAGTGAGCAGCACAAAATTTCTGGGGGTGCACATCAGCGACGACCTCTCCTGGACCACCAACACAGCATCACTGGCGAAGAAAGCCCAGCAGCGCCTCTACTTCTTGCGCAAATTGAAGAAGGCAAGTGCCACGCCTCCTGTCATGACTACATTCTACAGAGGGACCATCGAGAGCATCGTCTCCAGCAGCATCACAGTGTGGGGCGGAAGCTGCACAGATCAGAACAGGAAGACCCTCCAGCGCACTGTTAACACAGCTAAGAGGATCATTGGAGCACCACTCCCCTCCCTGCAGGACATTTACACCACCCGCCTCACCCGCAAAGCACTAATGATTGTCAAGGATACAACCCACCCTGCACACAAACTGTTCAGCCTCCTGCCCTCTGGAAAGCGGTACAGGAGCCTCCGCTCCCGCACCACCAGACTGGCAAGTAGCTTCATCCACCAAGCAATCAGGATGCTGAACACTCTACCCACTCTCCCATCACTGACAGCCCCCCCCACCCACCAGCCAACCAGGAACCTAGGAAACTAGGATCCTGTCTACCAAACCCCCCCCCCCCAACACCGCCATGTGGAACTGCACTGTGACTGCGCAGCCAAACGTGTTGCTGCTTCACATCAAGCCTGATATACTTGAATTACTGCATACTGCATATCAATGTAAATATACAGGTCACACAAGCACAAGTTTAAACTTCATGTAACTGTTAAGACTATAGAAATATACAACACAACTACCTCTATTTTTTTTTTTTAATATATGTCCTATATTTCTATTTTGATACATACATGTTCTATATTTCAGTCTTGCACTTTAATTTAATGTTTATTGTCTATGGCTATGTCCATAGTATGTCTATGTCTGTATTTAAAGCATGTCTATGTCTGCATGGGAAAGTAAGAAACGAAATTTCAATTCTTTGTATGACCAGTGCATGTAAAGAAATTGACAATAAAAGCCGACTTGACTTGACTTGACTTAACTCTTAAATAGGCATACAGGAAGTGAATGGGCTCTTGAACGCCCCCCTCTGGCAGCCGAACTCTTCTGCACTCACCCCGCGTTTCTATAACAACCACAAGCAACACAGTGGCAGACATGGTGAGAAGTAAGTATGCTAGCCTGTTGAAAGTTGTCCTTTCAAAAATATGCTAATATTTATGACAAATAGTCAGTCGTGTATGATGAAAAAGTGCGCACAAGATGTTTTATGGTGATTTAACGTCGTAGTAAACCATTTTGAGGAACCTATTTGTTAACATTATTGTGTGTGTGTGTGTGTTGACATTACGGGCGAACCTTGGGCTTTTCTCAATACAAACTTTAACGTTATCCAAAACTCAGTACGTGAAATTAACTAAAAGTAAACAAGGCGTTACGGTGGTTTCTATTTTAAATGTTTTTTTGAGCTGGAAACGTTGAGGTGTGGTAACGTCACACGCGCCTACTGTGATCTTGTGTCTCGCCAGTCACCGAGGACATGGTCCGCCGGCGCGCGGAACACAACAACTGTGAGATCTTCTCGCTCGAGGAGCTCTCGCTGCACCAGCAAGACATCGAGCGACTCGAGCATCTGGACCGGTGGTGTCGCGGTCTGCGGATCCTCTACCTGCAGAACAACCTCATCCCGCGGATAGGTGCGTGCGCGGCGCGTTCTCCCGACCTACTGCACGCGACATGTAGACCTGCCTCGCGTGTGTTCTTACTGCTGACTGTGTGATCGACTCTCCACAGAAAACGTCGGAAGACTGAAGAAGTTGGAGTATCTCAACCTGGCGCTCAATAACATCGAGGTCATCGAAAACCTCCAGGGTAATTAACCGGCCCCCTCACTCACGGCGCGTGTGCTGCGTCCACAGTATGGTGACAGTATGGTGGCCAGTTTGCCGAATCCCACTAATGATAACCATACTGCACATTTCCCAGGAGAGCTAAAACATAACATATCTCTTCAAGGAGTTTGTTTCATCTTCAGGAATATTTGCTCTTATGTCCATGTCTATTTTTGTTTAGTTTTAGTACATTCAATAATAGCACAAGTTTCAAGAGTAGGGGGATCCCTGTATCCTGGTGAAATTCATAACCTGGCTCATTCACCCATACCAAAACATCAAGGGAAACTAGAAAATGTAATTTCGAGGAAATTACCAGTGCATGAAAATATAAATATACTGTATATTAACATAAAATGCCAAACAAACTTTTATTTGGAAACCGTAGTTGATAACAACTGACAGTTAAAATGGCTGAACAGTTAAATAGTTGAGTAGTTTAAATAGTTTAATTATTTAATAGTTAATTATTCTAGTGTAGAGAGGACATTTATTTTGAAACAGTTGTGGGCAAAGGAAATAGTAGTCTTAAGAGAGCCAGATTGTATGCTTAAAGCCTGAGTGTATATAGTTTAAAAGTTGAATGTAGATAGTGGACCATAGTGAAATGGATGTTGATAGGCAGATTGTTTAATGGATGTTGATGGATAGTTTAATGGGTGGATGAGTGAATGGTTTGAAGAGGATGAATGGATAGAAAGTTGGATGGAATGTGCCTTATATCCTTGTAGAATGGAGAGACACAGAGAGAGTTGGCCTAGTTAAGCAGAAAGCAGTTGATACAGGTGCAATCAGTTTAACTGGCCCTTTGATGGGTCCTAATAGTGAGCAGCTGGAAGTTGATACAGGTGCAAATCAAATGAATTAGTCCATTGTGATGTCATAGTGCTAATGCAAAGTCTATGGGGGAAAATAAGCTTGTTTTTTATTAATATCTCAAAAAGTATAAAGATTACAAAAGTGAAAAATACATTCCCCACGTATCCTTTTCAAGACCTACGTTACAAAGTTTGAACGAAGTTTCTACGTTAAACGGTTAAAGCTGAATTAGACGCAGAAATTTGGTGGGAAGAATAACTAGAAAATGTAATTTCGAGGAAATTACCAGTGCATGAAAATATAAACATACTGTATATATTAACATAAAATGCAAAACTAACTTTTATTTGGAAACAGTTGGCAGGAGTCATAGTTGATAACAACTGACAGTTGAAATGTCTAAACAGTTAAATAGTTGAGTAGTTTAAATAGTTAAATTATTTAATAGTGAATTATTGTAGTGAGGACATTTATTTTGAAACAGTTGTGGGCAGAGGAAATAGGAACAGAATCTGTAGTCTTAAGAGAGCCAGATTGTATGCTTAAAGCCTGAGACAGAGTATATAGTTTAAAAGTTGAATTTAGATAGTGTAATGGATGTTGATAGACAGAAAGTTGAATGGATGTTGATAGGCAGATTGTTTAATGGGTGGATGAGTGAATGGTTTGAAGAGGATGAATGGATAGAAAGTTGGATGGAATGTGCCTTATATCCTTGTAGAATGGAGAGACACAGAGAGAGTTGGCCTAGTTAAGCAGAAAGCAGTTGATACAGGTGCAATCAGTTTAACTGGCCCTTTGATGGGTCCTAGTAGTGAGCAGCTGGAAGTTGATATGGGTGCAAATCAAGTTAATTAGCCCATTGTGATGTCATCAGCCCATGTTAAGTCTATGGGGAAAAATAAGCTTGTTTTTTTATTAATATCTCAAAAAGTATAAAGTTTACAAAAGTGAAAAATACATTCCCCATGTGTCCTTTTCAAGACCTACGTTACAAAGTTTGAACGAAGTTTCTACGTTAAACGGTTAAAGCTGAATTAGACGCAGAAATTTGGTGGGAAGAATAAGAAGAAGAAGAAGAAGAAGACTTCGGATAACAGAACAGGGCATTTTCATGCACTGTAAATATATTCACATATATAGATTGAGAAGGCTGAACGTATGTTAGGGCTTTGACTTTTGCCCAAAAATCATATTCGAAGTTTGTTTGTTTATTAATATTAAAATTTGAATATATTCGAATATGTATTAATAATATTTTAACCATTAAATGTCTTCAGTAAGACCGATATTGGTATCAAACTTAAGTTCTATATGTTCTGTCCACCAGAGGGCAGTATATCAGTCAATGTCAATAGACTACGTGCACGAAAGGCTGAGTATTTATGCGTGTGTTAAAATTGTTATTATTGAGCATAGGGCTGGGCGATAAAACTATAGCGATCGCAATAGACATGTAATCGATATCAATAAAAAATACGTTCGATAGAACATTCATAATTAAAAGCAACACACACCTCCTGCCTTACGTTGTCCATAAATAAATAGGCTAAATATATCTTGCATTGTAGTATGTCAAACTCTACCAGAGTAGGCGATAGAAGTAGGCCTACCTCAACACAGACTCTCCTTGCCCCGTGCACTCTCTCTCCCTCTCAACAGGTGCAACCCTCCTCGCATGCACATGTAATCCAAACATTCACAATCGTGCAAGACGACTGGCTAAATTGCTATTAAATCCGGTTAGCATCATTAGCACGCTGCACGAATTTGTTCAAAAATGTTGGATTCAAATTGACTGCTAAGTTCTAATCATCTCAATCCCGATGCCAATGGACAAGTATTTTCCAAGACTCAAACGGGCCTGTCCCAAGGAGAAAAGGTATTCATTTGAAACTTAAACACACGTAGGGAAACTGAACAGTCTAACCAGACTATGATGAACTAGCAAATTAAGCTAACGTTAGACCTACTTTGTTTACAATATTTCCAGGCTTCAACAAGTGCTGCTTTTCATTCAGACTTATCTGCACATTTATTTATTTGAGTGCTTTTCATGATTGGGTTGCCATTTCTTTTCCCTGTTTGCTTTGATTGATAACTGAAGTGATTAAAATCAGAGGAAGGTTAAGTTTAAAATAAAAGTGTCTATGTGTGAGCTCACTAAGCGCGAACCAGCCAGGATGCTAACCTCACCTACAGATGACCAATAGTGACCAGCCCAGATGACCAATAATAGCCTTGCTGAGCTCGCGATTTTACTTCACCAGGCGTGAAAAAAACCTCGGCATCTGAATAGAAATTATAATAAAAAAATATAGAAATTATCTCCATAGGCTACAGGTTAGAATATTAAGAGATCCCTAAAATTTGTTCGAATATCTTTAATTTTTAAAATAATCGAATTATATTCGAATAACGAAGTTCGGAGTCAAAGCCCTAATGTATGTGCTCATCTCGAGGCCTATGTGCTCATCTCGTAGCCTAGGCCTATGTGCTCATCTCGTAGCCTAGGCCTATGTGCTTATCTCGTAGCCTCGGCTTATGTGTTGATCTCGTATAGGCTTACTGGGCTTACTGTCGAGACCTAGCAACCTTAACACGTCACTCACTACCCAGAAAGCATTGGGACACACATAACCATGGCAGCCTATGAGTGAACGGGTTTCCTACATCTATGAATAAAAACTAAAACATTTGGAGTGTTTTTATAGCACCTTGCTATAGCTGACGCCATATTAATCTCATACGGCCAACAAGTCGTGCTCATCAGGGTTCCTTTTAATAATATGGGAAATGGGGGATATTTTTGCATGTGTTCATGTTCGTACATTTTGTGTGTGTGAGTGTGTGTATGTGTGTGTGTGTGTGTGTGTGTGTGAGTGTGTGAGTGTGTGTGTGTAGGTTGTGAGAGTCTACAGAAGCTGGATCTGACGGTGAATTTTGTGTCCTGTCTGTCGAGTGTGGAGTCTCTGAGGGCCAACGTGCACCTGAAGGAGCTCTTCCTGCTGGGAAACCCCTGTGCCGATTACCAAGGTTACCGCGACTACGTCATCTCTACGCTGCCCCAACTACAGGTACACACACACATACACACACACACACACACACACACACACCTGTGCCTGTTTCGAAGGTTACCGCGACTACACCATCTTTACACGGCCCCAACTATAGCTGCAGTGTGTGTGTGTGTGTTTTTGTGTGTGTGTGTGTCAGACCTCTCAAGTCTCACGCATTGAGCGTGAGACACACACATTTCAATGACTTCACACGCTCACACGCCACACATGGCATTTCTCACTCCGAGAAATTATTAACTTGCCCGCACAGAAATTTCTAAGGGCTATATTTTACAAACATGTGACACAACGTTGCTGTCTGTGCGCTCATTCAGCTCAGAGAGCTGCTGTTCAGTTACTATCGGCCAGTCAGAAAATAGGATTTCTCAACCAATCAGGAAATAGTTTTGTTTTGATGTGGGTCCGCAACGTGGAGACTGCTGGTCCGCGGATTCGTGGAGTGAAATTAGGCCCGGTGCTTCGTCTGATAATTTGCTGCGCAGTTGATCAAGATACCGCGGACCGATAAAAAAAGAAAACAAACGTTTCTGCTATCGATGTCATTAAACATGAAGCCATACAATAAAGTGGTGGTAGCCTATGAGCGTTCATTCAATGCAGGCGTCTGCGCGAGAGAAACTGAAACTAATCGATAATGTTGGTATCAAAGCTCCGCTTCAACCTGTTGAATGCTATTTAATTGTTTAACGACACTTAAAACACTTTTTCTTCTCCATTTCCTACCAATGTATGATTCTTGCATGAGGGAAACATCCCAAAACAATAGCACCCATATAATTGTTGCTGTTTTGACAAGTATTTCTTTTCTTATGCAAGCATCATGCAACCATGCAAAAGCAATGAAACTAATTATATCTTACATTAGTAAAGCAGTCCTCTGATGTGCATGTCACAAAACATTTAAGTGAAAGTGCATGTATAACAATATAGGCATAATAATGATTGTGATAATGATAATGACAATTTGGAGGGAGTGGGGTAGATGAGCCCTATGACCCCAAAGTCTGCCATGACTGGGCCTCAGGTCAAAGAAGTTTGAGAAAGGCTTGTCTACATAACCTGCATCAGATTGAGGTTTGCAGTGATGCGCCTGAAGGCACGGGTTGAGGACCCAGTCAGTTACGTCACAATATGCACATTTGTTCATACCTACGTAATCACCATTTTAATCACCAACTTTTTTTTACTTTGAATCTTGAAAAAAAAAAAATATTGACCTACCTAACCCTTTTTTAAAAAAAATTTGGCTGTTACTGCAAACAAGAATATTTTTAAGGATGGCCTCATGACTGTGAAAATGGCTGACATTGAACCACAGTGCTTTAAATGGGAGCCCCCAGTATCAGTCATCAAGGCATCAAAATCTGCCACAAACACTTACAACACACAACATCACTCATAAACAAACACACACACACACACACACACACACACACACAGATAGAACCACCACTGTTCAAGAGACCATTTTGGGGCTAAATGTGCTTTTTCTCATTTGGTTGTTTTCTGTTTGTTTAGAGCAGAATGAGCCACTGCTGTTCAAAGGGCCCATTTGGGTGAAATTATTATTATAATTTATGTTATTATTATTTACTATAGGGTTCTAGAATAAATAAAACAGTGTGTTTGAAATAATGGAATTTGTGCTCTCTCATGGGTCTGTTGATCGGGGGGAGGGGGCGTTCAAGCAGACGTAGGACTTTCATGTACTTCGATCAGGGCGGAGGGGGCGTGGCACCGTGCCAATGCCACGCCCCCTCCCCCCTGAGAAACAAAGTCTCACTCCTTGCAAACTTCAAAACTTGAGAACCCTGGTGTGTGTGTTAGGCTGCAGTGTGTGTGTGTGACAGGGCTCTACAGTGCGCCCATTTCACTCGCACATGCGAGTAAAAATGATGCCGTGCGAGTGCAAAAAAATATTTAGGCACACTGGTGCGAATGACTTCTAACCATGTCAATGTTTGTCTACAAAATACACCGCAACATCGAGAAACATTACTGGTGCAAACCATAGAATCACGTCGCGAATGCAGCATAAAAATGACACCTCCCATCAACGTTAGCAGTTTCGCGTTGTGACTCGCTAGTAGTCGCTTCTATCAAATCCAAGAGCACGCAGAAAAAGCAGAAAGTTAGACTAGCCAGCCAAGATGCAAAGATTTATGAAATTAGTTCTTCTATCCACCGAATTCATTGGATATAGGAGGAACAGGATGAGATTCTGAGAATGCAGTGAGAGAAGGAAAGGTAACCTAATATGCCTTTTAGCCCAGCTGACGTATTGGCTGCAATATGCAAAATATAGCTGTAGCGAACCAGCACAAAAGTAGCCTCCCGTAATACTCCCATTTTATTCAAAGGTAGAACGCTACTGACAACTCCAGGCTTCCACGCATGCTTGTTTGTTTACATCGAATACAAGCTGAAGTGCAAAACGAAAGTAGGCCTAACGTTTGCCTACTGCCCCTATCAATGCAGATATTTCAAATAAAAACTAAAAGTATAAAACATATATCCTTGATTAGCCTATGTTGGGTTTTGTGGAAGAGAAAATGGACTGTTTTAGTAGTAGTATTAGGCAGTATGCAGTCAGATAGGTCACCATGGGCATATTTGGTTTAGCTATAGATGGATTCACAAATAAATAAATTAGCCTACATTTGGCAGGATACTTGATATACAGGCTAAATGCAAATATGGCAATGTATTATATTATTTTACATTAACAAAATGTAGGAAAATAGAACAGACTGAAAATAAAGTAGGCACTGATCTTTAAAATCCTGTTTCCTGTAGCCTAAATGTTGTCAGTCGTTCTTAATCTTCACAATTGGTGCACTGGCATGTTTAACTGTTAGCTGCAGTGTAATGTTAGATTATGTGTAAGTTAAGTACAGAACTGACTGTGCGCCCAAATTTTTCAACTTGGGCGCACAAGTGCTCCTGAAAGAAAATGTTAGTGTAGAGCCCTGGTTAGGCTGCAGTGTGTGTGTGTTAGGCTGCAGTGTGTGTGTGTGTGTGTGTGTTAGGCTGCAGTGTGTGTGTGTGTGTGTGTGTGTGTGTGTGTGTGTGTGTGTGTGTGTGTGTGTGTGTGTGTGTGTGTGTGTGTACAGGTCTCTGACTTCCTTTCACAGAACAACCTTCTGGATCCAAAAGCGGCCACTCTACCGAAACGGCTCTGCTGTCTGTAAGCCAGGGCGACCGCTCGGTCATCAGTACTCATTCTGCTTGACTTATCGTCTGCCTTTGACACGGTTAATCACCGCATCCTTCTCTCTATACTCGCTAACATGGGAATCTCCGGTTCTGCTCTCTCCTGGTTTGAATCCTACCTCACAGGACGCTCTTTTAACGTATCATGGCTTGGTCAGCTATCTGCACCTCATAATCTCACTACAGGGGTCCCCCAGGGCTCAGTGCTGGGCCCCCTTCTCTTTGCTATATACACCACCTCCTTGGGACAGATTATCCGTTCGCATGGCTTCTCATACCACTGCTATGCAGATGACACACAGCTCTATCTGTCCTTTCCACCTGATGACCCCTTGGTTTCAGCACGGATCTCGGATTGCCTCTCAGACATAGCTACATGGATGAAGGCACACCACCTCCAGCTGAACCTTTCAAAGACTGAACTGCTAGTCCTCCCAGCTAAACCTACCATACACCACACTGTTTCACCTACCAGGACTGCAAGAAATCTAGGAGTTGTTCTCTGCAACCAACTAAACTTCTCAGATCATGTTGCCTCAGTCGCCCGGTCATGCCGTTTCGCACTCTACAACATATGGAAAATCAGGACTTACTTGACTCAAGATGCTACCCAACTTCTGGTTCAGGCAATAGTGATCTCACGACTCGACTACTGCAACGCCCTCCTGACAGGTCTCCCAGCCTGCGCAGTGAAACCCCTTCAAATGATCGAGAACGCGGCGGCGCGCCTGGTCTACAACCAACCCAAAAGGGCACATGTTACCCTGCTGCTTATCCAGCTACACTGGCTACCTATGGAGGCCCGCATCAAATTCAAGGCTCTAACGCTTGCCTACAAAGTAGTCTCCGGTTCTGCTCCCACCTACTTGAATGCCCTCATACCTCCAGACCGCTGCGCTCCTCAGACGAACGACGTCTAGCTCTACCACCGGTACGCTCAAGCCAATCCAAACTTTTCTCATCTGTTGTTCCTCGTTGGTGGAACACACTGCCAGTTCCTACAAGGGCAGGGACATCCCTCTCCATCTTCAAAAAACTCCTGAAGACCCAGCTCTTTAGAGAACATCTCCTCTCCTCTCAAGTCTTGCTGGTCCTAGCACTCACCAGCCGTCTTGAACTGACACGTAACTGTTAAAAACAACACTCACTGATGCACTTATTCTTACTGTACTCTACCGTTTTTTTAAATTGTCCTAAAATTGTTGAGAATTGCTTTAAAACTTAAACTGTGTTAGGCTGCAGTGTGTGTGTGTGTGTTAGGCTGCAGTTTGTGTGTGTCTGTGTTAGGCTGCGGTGAGTGTGTTAGGCTGCAGTTTGTGTGTGTTTGTGTGTTAGGCTGCAGTTTGTGTGTGTGTGTGTGTTAGGCTGCAGTTTGTGTGTGTGTTAGGCTGCAGTTTTTTTGTGTGTTTGTGTGTTAGGCTGCAGTTTGTGTGTGTGTTAGGCTGCTGTGTGTGTGTGTGTGTGTGTTAGGCTGCAGTGTGTGTGTGTGTGTGTTAGGCTGCAGTGTGTGTGTGACCAAACCAAATCCATGCAGATTCACACTGTACAATATCAGGAAGATGACACCTTACACAGTATTTAGCACAATTCATAGTACGAACCACATGGTCCTCTTTCACTCACACACACACACACACACTACACTATTGGAACCATGGTCCTCTCTAAACTACACTATTGGTCCTCTCTAAACTACACTATTGGAACCATGGTCCTCTCTAAACTACACTATTGGTCCTCTCTAAACTACACTATTGGAACCATGGTCCTCTCTAAACTACACTATTGGTTGTCATTGGGTCAGTTACTTTTTTTTCTTAATGACGTCTTTTATGGGTTATTTAACTCTTCCATAGTGAATCTTAATGATGATTATGACCAGGCTTGAAATTTCATCATTTTAGGGGCAAGGCCACTTGGCCTTCAGTTGGGCATATTTGGTGGGGGGCACAAAGGCCACATGTCAGGGCACCAAGGCCAAAGTTAACTATACAGTAGTAGGCTATAAAAATGATCAAATTTGTATTTAGCCTATTCACAGCAGTAGACCTGCATCACTGTATGAAACATTACAAAAACATGAAACATGACATATTACATAGAACTGTAAATCATCTGATCATCTAATATTTACAGATATCTAGGCTATATTTAACATTTATTTTATATTTGGCCTGTCATGAAATCATGTATTGAACAATTTAAGCACAGCTCAGCTTTAAGAAACTCAAATAGCTTAGATGCATGCTTAGCATTTGTGATCATTAAGGCTACTTTAACAAACTCTTAGTCAGATAGATAGATAGATAGATAGATAGATAGATACTTTATTGATCCTCAAGGGGAAATTCAAGGGTCTCAGTAGCATACAGACATCCCACACAACATGCACTTACAGCAGAAATGGTAAACATAAGTATAAGTATAAACATATAACTAAACTCCACTGTACAATAAAGACAGTAGAAGATAAGACAGATAAGAAAACTAACAAAAGGGTGATGAAGCATAAGACGCTTGTAGTGACAGGGCCGGGACTGGTGAGGTGCTAAAGGGAGTGAGTGTCATGGTGGAGGTGCAAAAAGTAGTCCAACATTAGTCCAACAGTGCAAGAGTAAGGTCTAGAGACCAGCATAAATAATATAGACAAATAGGAGAGTAAAGTGTAATGTAGACAAGTTAAAATAAAAAACTATTTCAGTGCAAGAACAGGTTGAGGTAATAGGGTTATAGCCATTCATTCATTCAGTATTGTATCAGAAGCCTGACCGTAGCCATTGATCATGTGTGCTAATATAGCATGAAAAACAGTGTAGCAGTAAAACAGTAGTGAAAACATTAGGCTGTGTACAATAGTACACAGTAGTAAAACAGTAGTAAGCAGTAGTGGGCAGTCAGTACTCAAAAAACATGGACATGGAGAGGGTTGAGAGGCAGACAGACTAAGCAGAGACGTCTATCTCTCCTCTTCTCTTTAGTGAGGCATTGAACAGTTCAATGGCCCTAGGAACAAATTACTTCCTCAGCCTTTCAGTTGTGCATGGCAGTGAGCGAAGTCTCCAGCTGATCAAGCTCTTTTGGTTTTTGATAGTGCTGTAGAGCGGATGACATTCATTGTCCAAGATGTTGATCAGTTTGTTTAGGGTCCTTTTGTCAGATATTGAAGTGATGCACTCCAGTTCAGCTCCCACTACAGAGCCAGCCTTCCTTACCAGCCTGTCAAGTCGCCCAGCATCCTTCTTCTTTGTGCTTCCTCCCCAGCATACCACTGCATAGAAGAGGGCGCTGGCCACAACAGACTGATAGAACATCCTGAGGAGCTTGCTGCACACATTGAAGGACCGCGGCCTCCTCAGGAAGTACAGCCTGCTCTGTCCTTTCTTGTAGAGTGCATCAGTGTTGGCTGACCAGTCCAGTTTATTGTCCAGGTGGAGACCCAGATACTTGTAGGTGCTTACCACCTCCACATTGACCCCATCAATGGAGACTGGTAGCAGAGTGTGCTTAGACCTTCGGAACCTTAGTCAGCTGTATATCCTCTGATTTTAATATGTACTGACATCTAGGCGATATTTTTAACATTTATTTTGTATTTGGCCAGTTATGAAATGACATAGAAAAATGTAAACACGTTGTGAAACTTAAAGCCCAATATTGGAGACATGCATGTCGAAATTTGCTGCAAATTCAAAACCGGATTACTCTGGAAAGGCTAACTGTACAGGGGTTCGGTAAGGTCTGCTGTTTATTTTGATATATGGTTTGCCATGTTTTGAACGAAGGGTTCGTGAAGTATTCCACCGTGATGAATGGGTAGGGAGATAGGCGCAGAACCTAGAATTTATGATTCAATTTAATCATAGTATTTATTTGTCTCGCAAACCGTTCACCAAACGGCTAACATCGTTTAAAAGCTGAGAAAAAGCTCTTCCATGTGATGTGATGCTTGTGATGTCTGTATGATGAGTAGGCTACTTCTGAGAAGAGGGTCTGTATGATGAGTAGGCTTGTGATGTCTGTATGATGAGGAGGCTACTTGTGATGTCTGTATGATGAGTAGGCTTGTGATGTCTGTATGATGAGGAGGCTACTTGTGATGTCTGTATGATGAGTAGGCTTGTGATGTCTGTATGATGAGTAGGTTTGTGATGTCTGTATGATGAGTAGGCTACTTCAACTGAGAAGAATTTGGACGCACTTTCTTTCTTGCTCTGCGCTGTCAAATATGGCCGCCGTGAAATTCCTACCCTGATTATGACGTTTGTTGAGGTGACATTAATGTCCATCTTCACTTATTGATGTCAAAACCGGTTTGTATGTCGCCTTGGACAAATACGTCTGCCAAATAAAGTAAAGTAAAGTAAAGTGTGTGTTTGTGTGTGTGTGAGTATGTGTGGTGTGTGTATGTATGTCAAGTCAAGTCAGATTTATTTTTTAAAGCGCATTTAACATGCACATAGTGCAACCCAAAGCGCTCCACAAACAAGACACATAACAACAAGACAAACGATGCCGGATGGAGCGGCGTAGTCGCCAGCGTACCCATGACATCAAGACATGACAAATACATTTAAAAAATAACAAATACAAAAAATGCCGGACGGAGCAGCGTAGTCGCCAGCATACCCGTGACACCAATACATACAATACAGACAACAAAACAAATACACAAATAAAAAAAGAAAATATATTTAAAAAGGGGGAAGAGTGATGTTAAAATTAGTCCAATTTCCAAACCAGCTGAAAATGTCCAAGGGCAATGATGATCCGTGAAAACTGCGCACAGAGCTGTGTCTTCACAACCGATGCAATGCCAACAAAGTTCTTTAGCAACTGACCAACCCGGTGAATTCACTGGCAGTCTGGAGATAACGTTAACGTTAGAAGCTAGGCCTTGTAGACCGCAGTCTGGAGATGACTGGAAGCACAGTCCAAAGTACTGGGCGATCGCGTAGATCCGCAATTCGGTGGACTTAACAGCGACCGTTTGTTGCTCCGTGAGATTTCAGCTCTTCACCGTTAATGTTAGTCTGCAGTAGGCAAGGCAGCTCGCAGGTCAGCAACAGCTCGGCGGCCGCGGCAGATCTTTCGCCGAGTAGCTAGCCTAGGTCCAGCTGTCCCGAGAGATCCCCTCGACCAGACAGTGAAGTGCACTGTTCACGGATGGATGGAAGGATGTCAGAGTCTGCAGTTGGCATGGCAGCTCGCAGGTCAACAACAGCTCGGCGGCCACGGCAGATCTTTCGCAGAGTAGCCTAGTTTCAGCTGTCCCGAGAGACCCACTCGACCAGACAGTGAAGTGCTGCACCGCTCACGGATAGATAGAAGGATGTCCGATGCCAAGCTAAGGCAAAAGCTAGCCATAGCAAGCTCCCAATGGACAAATGTCAACGACATCAGCTGACTTAGAAGCAGTAAAAAGGACTAAGAATAACACGAAAACTATCAAAAATAGCGTAAATAAACAGGGAAAACATTTAACTAGACAAACCAATACAAAAAATAAACATGACATTACATAAAATTACGAATTATGTATGTGTGTGTGTGGTGTGTGTGTGTGTGTGTGTGTGTGTGTGTATGTGTGGTGTGTGTGTGTGTATGTGTTGCTGTGCAGTCATTGGACGGTGAGCCCATCAGGAGGGTGGAGCGTATTCGAGCGCTCTCAGGTCTGGAGCAGCTGAGGAGGCGTGTCCTAGAGCAGGAGGCGGAGCAACTGCAGAGAAGGGAACGGGAGAAGAGGGAGGGGCCAAAAGACACCGCAACCCACGCCAAGGAGAAGGAGGGGTAATGTGTGTGTCTGTGTGTGTGTGTGTGTGCCAAGGAGAGGTAATGCGTGTGTGTGTGTGTGTGTGTGTATGTGTGTGGGTGCCAAGGAGGGGTAATGTGTGTGTGCCTGTGTGTGTGTGTGCCAAGGAGGGGTAATGTGTGTGTGTGTGTGTGTGTGTGATCTGTGTGTGATCTGTGTATGTGTGTGTGTGTGTGTGTGTGTGTGATCTGTGTATGTGTGTGTGTGTGGGTGTGATCTGTGTATGTGTGTGATCTGTGTATGTGTGTGTGTGTGATCTGTGTATGTGTGTGTGTGGGTGTGTGTGATCTGTGTATGTGTGTGATCTGTGTATGTATGTGTGTGTGTGTGTGTGTATGTGTGTGTGTGTGTGATCGGGTGCAATCTCCGTGAGGAACCTGGTCAGCAACAACTGTATTTAGGTTGCTGTTTCTCCTCGTAAGTCTCTTGGCTAATGTGTATAAGGAATGTGGCTAAAATATACATTTCCTTCAGAATAATTCAAGAAATTAAAGAAGTTATCAGACCAAAGAACGTCTGAACGTCATATTTCTAGGTAAAAAAATCATTTCTAGGTCGTTTTAAAGTAAGATACGACAATGAGTGATACTGTAGATAAGAGGTTGTAAGGAATGTGTTCAGGGTGACCCTATCTGCATTCAAATCGCTATATCTTGAAATGGATTTCCGTTACCTACTGTAGGCCGTATCACACTTGTATATTAATTCGCCAAACTCGTTGTGAAGTTTAAATGAACCGTCACGTTGCATCCGAGCTGTAAAATGCAGACGTTCAGAACATAGCAACATTGTAGCATATGACGGAGGTGGCTTTTAGCTAGCCACTTGTACCACTGTCTTTATGCCTCACTGTTTGCGTGCTATATTAGCACATTAGCACATATGCATAACCCCCCCCCCCCCCCTCCATGCCACAGCCGAACTGTGGCCACACTTATACATTTTCTTAAATAGTTAAATATATAGATATATAGACTTTACTTTACTTTATTTCTGCATTGTTGCACTGACTTACTCATTTGCACTATCACCATGACTATCACCATGACACTCATTCACACAGAGCCCTTACCTTACCTTACTATGCACAGAGAATCACAGGCTCAGTCCCTGCCTCAGTCATTGCAAGCGCCTCTGATTGATTAATCACCACTATGTGGATACTGTTTTTAGAATTGATTTAGATTAAGTGTTAGTTAGTATAATTTGTATTTTTGTAATTTGTATTTTAGTATATTTTTATATATTGTATTAAGTGTTAGTTAGTATAATTTGTATTTTAGTATATTTAGCATATTCTTTATCTTCTACTGTCCTTACTGCTTAGTTGTGTTTTATATTATATACTTTAATTACTCTTTCTGCTGTTAAAGAATGTGTTTGTGTTGTATGTATGCTGCTGAGACCTTGAATTTCCCCTGGGGATCAATAAAGTATCTATCTATCTATCTATCTAGATGGATGACAGCAGGCTAAGTAAAATAGCGATGTTTCAAAGCTAAAGTTCATCAGAATCTTGGGATACGCCCGCTTGACAACGGGAGAGATAGAACTAACGACTGGCCTTTGGCCGTAGCAACCATCCATTTAGAACTAGTAACGGCAGTTTGTCCTGCAAGTTGTGAAATTAGTTGATATGTGTCAGAAGCAAGTAGTTCTACAAACAAGACAATCTTAGCGATTAAAACGTTTAAATTGTAACAGGAAATGAACACAAAGCAAGTAGCAACAGTGGAATAAGCGGGATAATAGACTCCAGGGTGGAAGGCGGTAGTTGAGGAAACACTGCTCTGTCTGTCTGTCTGTCTGTCTGTGTTTGTGTGTGTGTGTGTGAGAGTGTGTGTGAGGGAGTGAGATCTTTGACTGTGTGTGTGTGTGTGTTTGTTTGTTTGTGTTATGTCTGTATATTCTATCTGTAGCCTCATGTCTGTGTTTTTAATCTGTGTGTGTGTGTGTGTGTGTCTGTGTGTGTGTGTGTGTCTGTGTCTGTGTGTGTGTGTTTCAGGAGCGATGACGAGAGCCCAGTGTGTGAGGCGGAGCGGCTAGAGCAGGAGAGGGAATTCTGGGAAACCCCATGTGACTTTAGCCCAGAGTCCAGACTGGAGGCACACCGCCACCTGGAGGAGAAGAGACGCCAGCGCAACACAGACAGGTACGCACAGACCATGGCAACCCATCCCATAACCACTCATTTGAGTTATAGCGCCACCTAGTTAAAAATGAAAAAGTGAAAACGATGTGTTGTAATCACAGTTATCTTTGGCTGACAGGTTCAAATGAGTAGAGTAGAGTAGAGCAGAGTAGAGATGAGTAGAGTAGAGTAGAGATGAGTAGAGTAGAGTAGAGGTGAGTAGAGATGAGTAGAGTAGAGTAGAGATGAGTAGAGTAGAGTAGAGATGAGTAGAGATGAGTAGAGATGAGTAGAGTAGAGTAGAGATGAGTAGAGTAGAGATACAAGGATACAAGGAAGTTTATTGTCACATGCATATAGTTACTGGAAGTAAGAAATGCAGTGAAATTATGTCTGGTGTCAGCCTATTTGTGCATTAATGGGGGGGGGGGGGTAAAAAGTGCAGTAGAAGAGGGGTTTAGTAGATTAAGTGGCAAGGGCTGCATAAAAAAGGTGGGGGAGGATTGGGATTGGGTGGGGGGCACCAACAAGGAGCACCCAAGAGCAACAGGGGCAAGGAAAAACTCCCTTACCAAGGAAGAAACCTTGGGCAGATCCACGGCTCAAGGGGCTAACCCAACTGCCAGGGGTCTTGGTGTGTGTGTTGGGGGGATGACAGGGGAGATGGGATAGTGTGCTGTGTATGTGGGGAGAGGGCAGTGTGCAATATGTGTGTTGGAGAAGCTTCCTGATGAAATAATGTGCTGTGTATGTAGGGGGGGCAGGGACTTACTATTGCAAGCAGAGTACTGTATGTAATGTATGTGAGTGATGACAGTGAAGATGTGTGTGTGGGCGGGAGGGGAGTGGAGCAGTGACTGTGTGTGTGTGTGTGTGTGTGTGTGTGTGTGTGTGTGTGTGTGTGTGTGTGTGTGTAGTGTGTGTGTAGTGTGCTGTAAGTATGTAGAGGATGTGTGTTGGAGAAGATCCTGAAGACAATGTGCTGTGTATGTGGGGGGGGGGGGGCAGTGTGCAGCAAGTATGTAGAGGAGGCTTACTGTAGCAAGCAGTGTGCTGTATGTATGTGAAGTGATGACAGTGATGATGTAAGTGTGTGTGTTGGGGGTGGGGGTGGGGTGGGGTGGGGGGTGGGGGGGCAGAAAGGCTAGGCAATCAAGGACATGGGTAGATGGAGGAGAAATCAAAAATAATAAATAAAAAGTGTGCAAAAGTTGGAGAAAGTCAGATGTGTGTGTGTGTGTGTGTGTGTTTTGACGTGTGATGAAATAAGAAAATAAATAAAAGGTCTGTAGCATAGGGAGAGGGATGTAAAAGTGCTAAAAGTCTTGTAGGTGTGTGTGGGGGTGTGTGTGTGTGTGTGTGGGGGAGGTCATGAGTGCTGAGGAGTGAATGAGTGCAAAGTCAGTATAGTGTGAGTTCAGAGTTGGGAAATGTTTGAGAGTGCTGAGGAGTGAATGTGTGCAAAGTCAGTATAGTGTGAGTTCAGAGTTCGGATGGCCTGGGGATAAAAACTTCTCCTGAGTCTCTCAGTTCTGGCTTTGTGACTACATAGGCGTCTTCTTGATTTCAGCGGTAGGAATAATCCATTGTTAGGATGAGAAGAGTCCTTCAGAATCTTTTGGGCTCTTAGGAGTACTCTTCTGGAATAGATATCTTGTAGAGCAGGGAGTTGAGTTCTGATAGTACGTTCAGCTGAGCGCACTACTCTCTGCAGAGTACTACAATCTCTAACTGTGGAGTTCCCATACCAGGTGATGATGCTACCAGTTAGAACACTCTCTACCGCTGAAGTGTAGAAGGCCTTCATGATGGATGTAGAAACTTTGAATTTCCTTAGCTGACGAAGGAAGTAGAGTCGTTGTCTGGACTTCTTCAGAACATATTGAGTGTTAACAGTCCATGTTAAGTCTTCAGTAATGTGGACACCAAGGTATTTAAAACTTGTGACTCTCTCTACAGGTTGCCCGCTGATCATTAGTGGGGTGTAACTGTAGTTCTGCTGCTGCCTTCTGTAATCCACTACCATTTCCTTGGTTTTATTGATATTCAGTGTCAAGCTGTTAGATTGACACCACTGTGCCACCTCATCAACCTGATCCAAGTAGAACTGTTCATTGTTGTTACTAATCAGGCCCAAGATCACTGTGTCATCTGCAAACTTGATGATGGAGGTATGACTACTGTTGGCTTTGCAGTCATGTGTGTAGATGTTGTACAGCAGTGGACTCAAAACACAGCCTTGGGGAGCACCAGTGCTGATGGTTAATGAGTCAGATGTCAGACCCCCCACTCTAACCACTTGTGAACGGTTGGTGAGGAAGTCAAATATCCAGTGACACAGGGTGGTGTTCAGTCCTAAGGCCTTCATCTTTGTGACCAAGGTGAGAGGTACTATCGTGTTGAATGCTGAACTAAAGTCAATGAACAGCATCCTCACATAATTCCCATTCCCCTCCAGGTGAGTTAAGGTGGTGTGCATGAGGTTTGAGATGGCATCCTCTGTAGACCTGTTGGCTCTGTAAGCAAATTGGAGGGGGTCGAAGGAGGCAGGGAGGGATGAGCAGATAATGTTTTTCACAAGCTTCTCAAAACACTTCATCACTGTAGACGTCAGGGCTACTGGGCGGTAGTCATTCAGACATGATGGACTTTTGTTTTTCGGTACTGGAACAATAACAGACTGCTTGAGGCAAGTAGGAACTGTCTCTTGAGCCAATGATGTGTTAAAGATATAAGTGAACACAGGAGCTAACTGAGCAGCGCAGGATTATGATGAGGAGATGAGTAGAGTAGAGTAAAGTAGAGTAGAGATGAGTAAAGTAGAGGTGAGTAGAGTAGAGTAGAGATGAGTAGAGTAGAGATGAGTAGAGGTGAGTAGAGTAGAGATGAGTAGAGTAGAGGTGAGTAGAGTTGAGTAGAGTAGAGATGAGTAGAGTAGAGATGGTTAAGTAGAGTAGAGTAGAGAAGAGTAGAGTAGAGTAGAGGTGAGTAGAGTAGAGATGAGTAGAGTAGAGGTGAGTAGAGTAGAGATGAGTAGAGTAGAGATGAGTAGAGTAGAGTAGAGATGAGTAGAGTAGAGATGAGTAGAGTAGAGTAGAGTAGAGTAGAGTAGAGATGAGTAGAGTAGAGTAGAGTAGAGTAGAGATGAGTAGAGTAGAGTAGAGATGAGTAGAGATGGAGTGACTGCAGGGTACAGTAGAGCAGATGTCTGTTCAGTCTGTATGTCCTTGTCACTTCTTAATCACTTTTAACACACACACACACACACACACACACGCACAGCCTTTTAACCTTAATTTTCTGTAATCCCTGAATCTCCATGGTGGCAGTATGGTTAATGAGATGTTTAATTGCAGTTGACCTGAGAGACAGACACAGACACTTACAAATACATACACACTCAGACATACACACACACGCACGCGCACACACACACTCACCACATACACTCACAGACATACACACACACTCACACACATACATACACACTCAGACATACACACACACACACGCACGCGCACACACACACTCACACACATACACTCACAGACATACACACACACTCACACTCATACATACACACTCAGACATACGCACACACACTCACCACATACACTCACAGACATACACACACACTCACACACATACATACACACACACACACACGCACACACACACTCACCACATACACTCACAGACATACACACACACTCACACACATACATACACACTCAGACATACACACACACACACACGCACGCGCACACACACACTCACACACATACACTCTCAGACATACACACACACTCACACACATACTGTACATACACACTCAGACATACACACACACACTGAGAAAGACAGAGAGCCCCATGTAATGGCTATTGAGGAGATGTGGTGGCACAGAGATGCTCCACAGCCAGCTGAGTGTGTGTGTGTGTGTGTGTGTGTGTGTCCATTTGCCAGTGATTGATGAACACATTTTAGAGTTTGCAGTTAAAGCTTGTCTGGCCCAGCCCACTCTTCTGTGGCCCAGTCTGAGGCTCTCATCTAAATCAGCATGATACAAACACTAGCGTTACCTTAGCACATTAGCACATGATAGAAACACTAGCGTTACCTTAGCAGATTAGCACATAATACAAACACTAGCGTTACCTTAGCACATTAGCACATGATAGAAACACTAGCGTTAGCGTTACCTTAGCACATTAGCACATGATAGAAACACTAGCGTTACCTTAGCACATGATACAAACACTTTTATCCAAATTCATTCACACATGAGGACACATGAACTCTCACGCTGCAGCACAAACAGAGACACTCACGTTACTGTAGCAAATGATACAGCAAACACTAACGTTACCTTAGCACATGATACAAACACTCACATTACCTTAGCAAATGATACAGCAAACACTAACGTTGGGGGGGGTCTGGAGTGAGACTATTGTCGATTTCATGCAAGATTAATAGGCAAGTGATTGGCCTCTTTTTGTGCTATTTTTTAAGATCTACCAATCAGTTGTTTCTGAGGGCGGCCTTTATCTCTCTCACTTTCTGTTACGCATAGCCTGCCTGCTATGGCCTGCAGTAGCAATATGACCAAGGAAAAAAAGAAAATGTTAGCTAACAAACGCGGGCCACATGCTACATTCTCTCTGACTATAAACTCAAGGTAAAACATCATATTGTTAGGATACTTTTCTCTTTAAATGAAAGACTTGCTGAGGTGAGGTTAACAAGTGTTTACTCGCAAATTCACATTCTCGCAGCTGGCCGTTTTGAATTCCTTTGCGAAACAAAACGACTCTGAGTGCGATTGTGAATTTAGCTCGGCTTAATAGTTTAATATTGTCTTGGAAAGTTATTGCTTGTTCACGAGTTATTTCATTTAGCATTATATTTTCCATGTGTCGATGATGGTTAGACATGACGTTCTCAGGGAGCGCAGACCTTTCCAAGGCCAAATGTAGTTATTTGCAACAAATCTGAAAGTGGACCTAGCAAAATATGTTGATAGTGATAGGTGTTTAATTTGTTTGTTTTCTGTGTAGCATATAGATCATAATTCTTGATAATTAGCGCGCAAACAAGCAAGACCTAGGCTTCTAGAGTAGACTGACATAACGCACCTATTGCTGAGACCCGCCTCTTTAGTCAGAAATGTGATCATTGCAGCCTCAGTAGACACAAGAGGAGCAGAAAGACACCAGCATAACATATAACGAGGGATAGATGTATATCTTCACAAAAAAATATCAAATAATAATGGATTGAAAAGAGGTACTAATAAACCAGACATGCTAGAACAGATACCAGAAAATGGATATCCACAGTCCCTTTCTATCAACACCACTGATTTGTATAGATAAGGATTAGGCTTTAAAACAGATTGTCAACATTTATGTTGTTTGGTCTGTTTTTTGGCTGCATACATGAAGGCCAAGGTGGGCAATGTGTTTTCCCTGGGTTGAGGTAATACTGACATTTTTTCAAGGATGGCAGGTCTGAAAATATCTTCTCCATCATTAAGTTATTCAATTAGGCTAAACATGGCCTTAACTCAAAACAGCTGGTAGGCCTACTCTTAGGACTATGTAATTTTAATATGTAAAAGTGTCGAATGCAGCCATATTTAAATTCTGCTTACTGCACATTTATTATAATATAATATGATAATATTCAATACCGGTACAGGTCTACCCATGTGCATGTAATGGAAATGTCGGTTAATCCCGATATCCCTTCATTTACGTCTTTCGGAAATATGTCTGCTTTTTCAGCCCTTCTGAGTTTGCAGGTATGGTTACCTTAGCACATGATACAAACACTAACGTTACCTTAGTACATGATACAAACACTAACGTTACTTTAGCACATGATACAGCAAACACTAACGTTACTTTAGCGCATGATACAGCAAACAGTAACACTGCACATGATACAAACCAGGGAAACAGTAAACTCTGATGTTACCTTTGCACATGATTAATGTTAATGTGTGAATTTCCTTTGCACAATTCTTCAATTAGCAATCATGCATTATCCATAAGAGATATCATGTCTGTTCTGTGTTGCTATTTGCAAGTATGGATCTAAGGCACATTTAGAGAAAGTACTGCCTATTTGGTGAAGACAACTGTACAAAAGCTGACAAGTCTAGGGTTTACTGTAGGTCTATTTCAATAATAATAAAAAAAAACTGTCAATGGCAGTTACATCTTGGGTGGAATGAATAATTTTTTTTTTTAATAAAATGAAAAGGAAATGGCACAGACATAGCAAAAATGAAGGCTAAAATTCCTCATTTTCAGAACAGTGTTTTGCATTTTGTTGTGCAGTGTGTAATGATTGATTGAAAGTGAACAATGATTTGACTTCAAGTTGTGTTATTTGAAGGCAAAATTTGCTTTTGCTGTGTTTTAAATGTTTTGAGGGCGTTAGAGTGTTTTGCAAGCAAAATAAGTCATTTTGGGCAGAGTGATTCTGTTTAGACCTTTGTGTTAACTGTTGACTATGTGATGTCAGAGTTCACGCAAGCATTACAGCGATCAAGAAAAGCTGTAAAGTTTTGTAAAGTTAGCTGCCCTCTGTATTAATGATAGCTCCCTGCTATATTAGAATTAGTTGCCTGCTGTATTAATGATAGCTCCCTGCTATATTATAATTAGTTGCCTGCTGTATTAATGTTAGCTCCCTGCTATATTAGAATTAGTTGCCTGCTGTATTAATGATAGCTGTCTGCTGCCTGTATTGCAGGGAGAAAAAAACAAAGAAGACCAGATCTCTGATAGCTGAAGACGGAAAAATGCTGAATGTTAATGAACCCAAGTATGAAACACATACACACATGAATGAAACATTACGCACGTTCCACTTTTGCTGAAATAATTCCTGAACGGTTTTGTTCAGAGCTACAAAATATTATTACATTAGTTTTCAGTGTGGTATGATCTCTTTGTAAATTACGTTTAATTAAAATGTGTTTTAGCCATCCCGGCTCTCCCTTACAGTAGGCTAGTGGGGTCTCATTTCCAAGAGGAATATATTCACCCCTATGTCTTGCCACTCTGTTTCAAGGGACAAGGGCTAGGGGTAAGATGAAGGGGTAGGGGTAAGATGAAGGGGTTGGATAAGGGGTAGGGGTAAGATGAAGAGGTTGGAGAAGGGGTAGGGGTAAGACAGAGAAATGGGCTTGAGCCACAGAGAGGGAATGAATGTTAGCATGGAGAGAATGGGCTTGGGCCTTGAACGGTTTGGGATCAATAAAGTATCTATCTATCTATCTATCTATCTATCTGTCTGGGTCTTAGTCACCCATTTCTCTGAGTGAGTGCAATAGTATTTCTTCTTCCTACAAAACACGCGTTGGCAGATATGACAAACATTAGCACTAGCAGTCAGATGACAAACATTAGCACTAGCAGTCAGATGACAGCATGTCCAAAGCCTGTGTAGGCCGAACTAACCGCCAAACGATAAGGTAACAAATACCCAACATATCAGACACTAGTTAGTTAGCCTGTTACTTTGGTGAGATCAAACAACATTGAAAGTTTAACTGGCTATTGATTGGCATTTGCCAAACTGCATTGTGTTATCTAATGACTACCATTCACTCATAAACGACTGCATAAGCTACTGCTAGCTTGTGCTGGCTAGCGCATCACTCATATACATCTGCTAGCTTGTTCTGACTAGCGCATCACTATACGTCTGCTAGCTTGTTCTGACTAACGCATCACTCATATACGTCTGCTAGCCCGCTAGCTTGTTCTGGCTAGCGCATTACTCATAAACTACGGCTAGCTTGTTCTGACTAGTGCATCACTCATATACGTCTGCTAGCCTGCTAGCTTGTTCTGGCTAGCGCATTACTCATAAACTACGGCTAGCTCGTTCTGACTAGTGCATCACTCATATACGTCTGCTAGCTTGTTCTGACTAGCGCATTACTATGTCTGCTAGCTTGTTCTGACTAGCGCATTACTCATATATGTCTGCTAGCTTGTTCTGACTAGCGCATACGTCTGCTAGCTTTTTCTGACTAGCGCATCCATGCTGTGTCTCAGGTCTTGCATGATGTTATAGCAACGGTGGACAGTGAGGGTCATTTAAGAAATTGCTAAATGTAAATGTAAATCAGGTTTCTCGGCCAAGTATACTTGCGTATACAAGGAATTTAGTCTATGCATTTATCCCATCTGTGAATTAGTGAACACACAGTGAACACACAGTGAGGTGAATCACACATTAATCCGGCACAGTGAGCTTTCTTGCTACAGCGGCGCTCGGGGAGCAGTGAGGGGTTAGGTGCCTTGCTCAAGGGCACTTCAGTCGTGCCTACTGGTCGGGGATTGAAACGGCAACCCTCCGGTTACAAGTCCGAAGCCCTAACCAGTAGGCCACGACTGCAGCTTAGGCTATGTTCTGCAGTCTAAACCCTTATGAAGTTTCTGTTGATGAAAGCACACACACACACACACACACACACACACACAGATGCATGCTCAGAGACACACAAACACACACACACACACACACACACAGAGATGCATGCTCATAGACACACAAACACACACACAGATGTTTGCGTGACCACACACTCTTTGTGATGTCAGGCTGGATTTCACACTAACGGAGGACGAGGAGAATAACAGCCTTCAGCTGGACTTGCATGTTTACAGGTACGTGAGCGTGTGTGTGTGTGTGTGTGTCTCAGGGTGTCCGCGCGGTAGTAAAAGGTTGTAAATAGAATCTACCAAAATTAAAGGAAAGGTAGTAAAAGGTAATAAATGCAATTTGACTAGGTAGTAAATTTTTCATCACCACCTCAATATATAATGAGTTTATATTTTTTGCTTAATATTTGTGTCATGTTTTAACTTCATCTTACCTAATTAAACAATATATACATGCTAACAGGACCTGAGTCAGTCGGAGCATAGCAATGACGTAAAAGTAAACTGTGTAGAGTTCTGTGGTTGACAGCCTATCAGCGACGCCAACAACATTTTCGCCTCAGTTGATATGGATATTACAGGGATGCAAACAGCGCGCTTTTCGGTGCCTCCTTCACGTTCCTTTGGGAGACTTATATGAATCGTGCAGATCCGAAGAGTTTTTTCGGGCGGGGGATGCAGGGATGCTTTTTGGCGACTCGTTTTTTTCACGTCATCTAGGCCCTACCGCAGGCTACCAAAGGAACCAGAGCAGCATGTTTATCATATGGGCCTGCTGGTCAAATGCCCGGTGCTTCTGTCACTCATCTGATAATATTTGTTCATGTAGCAAAGGAGCGGTAGATGTAGGCTAGCCTATCACTCTGATAGCAGCTAAGAAAATATAGGCTACACTCACTCCGTTAGGAGGCAACTCTCTCAGTTCGCGCTAGGCTACTTCAGCTGGAAGTTTTAACAACTGTGGATTTGACTAGTGTGTAAGCTTGTGTTCAGCTGACAGTGGCGCTGCCATCTGACTGTGATCATCCAGAACCGTGCAATAATGAAATTATTCCACCTAGCCCATTAGTAACAAAGTTCGAACTAGTCACTGACATAGTAATCGACAACATTTTTTTAAATGTAACCTAGACCTACTGCAGTATCTAATGTTACGTGGGAATTGCAAGAAAACAAGTGAAAACAATTCACTTTTAACCACGGAAGTGCGTGTGTCCTTTATTGTCGATCAACAAAAACAGCATGGAGTTAAAACGTAATTTAAAGTCCCAGACATTTAAAGGGACAGCGATCACTCAAGACATAGGCCTACACCACAACTGAGTGAAATGTTTTGAATAGCCTACAAAACACTGCATTTAGACTGCGTGAAAAAACAATAATCTATCTACTTAATGGTGAATTAAGTTTATGGCATTTACATTTAAAGCATTCAATAGCCTATGAAAACTTGATCAGTCAGTTAAATTCTTCTCATAAAAGGAACAGCAGGCCTACAAAATATTCCAAATAGGCTAGTTTTATTGCAGTGACAGAAAACGTATACTGCAACATATAAGTTTAAACCATGTTAAATTTGAAAGCATCTAGCTAGTGACAGGTGGTGTTAATGGGAGAAAGAGAACAAACTCTGTAACCTACCTGATTCCACAGTCATTGTTCATTATTTGGCCTATAATTTAGCCTATAATATTGGCATTTGAATCCATGAAAATTAACCAAAATCAATCATTTCCTATCGACAACAGACCCCAGCAACGCATCGAATCGTATTGCTACACAAGTATTGAAAAGTATTGAAAAGAATCAAATTGTTGGCTTAAAGAATCGATATTGTATCGAATTGTGTAAACTTGATTTACACTCCTAAATGTCATCCTTATAATTACTGTTGTTTTGGGAAGTATTTATCATGCAAGCATCGTGCAACCATACTGAGTAATGCAATGAAATCATAGTTTTCAATTTTGCATTAGTAAAGCAGTCCACTGATGTGCATGTTTTCACGGACTGCTTTAGTGTCAAATGTGCAACAACAATACCATACCAATAATAATGGTTTTATATATCCATATAAATAGATTTTTGGGCCTATCCTTAGACATGAGATTTTTTTTGGGGGGGGGGGGGGGGGGGGGTGGTAGTCGATGGTGTTTGTTCTTCATTTTTTACCACACATGTTTGGTTTTTAAGTGTCATTTGTTTTTAAGAAGTGCCAAGGTTGAGGTTATTAGTCACCTTATTAGGGCTAAGGACAACTGAAACTCAACTCGAAACTACAAAAAAACATTGTTGTTGACAATGACAATACTTAATGATCACAATTAGAAATTATTGATTTATACCTTATAGCAAGTAGTAGGCTAAGTGGCGCTTTGCATAGCCCGCCCCCCCCCAAAAAAAGGGCTGCTGCTTGATGTCGTGTTGGTAGTAAAAAATATTGTGGAGGTAGTAAAAAAGGTAGTAAAAAGTAGTAAATTCAACCAGGGCTCCGAACCGGTTCAAGGAACGAAAACCGAAAACGAATGGAATTTTACGAGGAGCGGAAAACAAAATGGTCTTCAAATGTTTCTGAACAGAAACGTTATTCTGAAATCCACAAAACCGGTTAATAACGGGTTTTTTTTCGTTCTCTATATAACAGCCTAATTGGGGATTGATCACATTCCACTGACCTTGAGGAAAGGTGATAGCCAAAGACAGTTAAATCAGTATAAATTGCAGGCCACTAAATATCCGAGCCTAAATGAGGACCTTGACTTCAGAGTCTTTATTTGAATTTTTGCTTGTTTGTTTTTTTGTTTTGTTTTTTTGTTTGTGTTTGTTTTGGGTTCACTCTCTACATATTAGTTTTTAATTTGACAATAATGTGTCTGAATGTTGACTTTTCTGTATGCATGGTTGTATATACGACATTTATTTCTCACAGGGATGTAAGGATGACACCTGCTGGTGGTTGTATACTCTTACACTCATCACCTGACTAGCACATCTGCAATGTGGAGAGTCCTGATTGGTTGACTTATTATTTAAAAAAACCTCTCCTTTCCTGTTGAGAACTGTTTGACTCCCTGATGAAGGCTTGTTTGCCGAAACGCGTCGGAGTTTTTTTTGTAAGGTTTAATGTAACCAAGCCAACAAAATAAAGGCTTTTTAACCTTTGACAATTGAGAGTTCCTTGGAATCCCCTGTTTTTCTCTCATAACAGCCTAATAATTTGATTTCTGCAGTTTGAAAAAAAAAAAAACCTTTGGTCCAAATGTGTATATTTTGTCTTGCTGTTGTAATGTAACCTATCCTTCTGCCACTTTGGATCTTAGGCCAGCTCGTAGCGTAGGCTACTGAAACTGTTTTGGAAATTGTTTGTAGCCTATGCGTAATAGCCTATTTTGCCTGTCCACGCCTTGTCGTTTTAAAGTCGGGATTTGAAATGTTTGCGCAATTATAGCCTATTCTATGTAGAAGAGTTAAACGGGAAATTTGAGATAGGCCTTGTCAGCAACAGACAGGTTCGTTTATAAACAGGGTTGGAATAATAGCGCAAGCCTTTGAAGATCTCCATATGGATAAAACTTAGGCTACAACCAGGTAAGGAGTTCAGCACGTATCCAGAAATATTTTTGATAAAAAATTATTTATAGGCATAGGTTAGGCCTACAGTAAGTCTGTAGGCTATGGGATGGATAGCCCATCTGAATGTTTTTGGATGCCGCCTGTGATTTATTATTTTTGGGCATAGCTACGGTATAGGCTAAATCAAGGGGAAATAATGAGTAGCCTACGTCTATTCTAAGGTAAAGTCCACAAAATTAGACTTGATAGGCCCGCCAAACACTGCCGGAACTTTAAGAACGAACGATATTTTGTGTTCCGAACCGGTTCAGGACCGATATGTTGGTGGCGGAACGCATGCAAGAACGAAAACGTTAAACATAGGCCTACCTGAACCATTTGGAAGAGAACGTTTGAAAAATAATTTCGTTTTCAAGTGTGTGTGAATGTGAGTGTGTGTGAATTTGTGTGTGTGTGAGAGTGTGTGAATGTGTGTGTGAGAGAGTGTTTGAATGTGTGAGAGTGTGTGTGTGTGTGTGTTTGAATATGTGTGAGCGAGTGAGAGAGAGTGTGTGTGTGAGAGAGAGAGAGAGAGAATGTGTGTGTGTGAGCGAGCAAGTGAGTGAGTGTGTGTAAGTGAGTGAGTGTGTGTGAGTGAGTCAGTGTGTGTGTGAATGAGTGAGTGTTTGAGTAAATGTGTGTGTGTGTGTGTGTGTGTGAGTGAGTGTGTGTGTTAGGGGTGGCACAGTTCAGAAAACCCATGGTTCGGTTCGTATCACGGTTTTCGGTTCTGTACGGTTCTTGTTGTTATTTTCTATTTAATCTTTAACACTTCAGAAATACCATACTTCAGCATATGATGTACAGCTTAATTATCCACCATTTAGGCTACAGTATTAGTATAGTTATATCATGTAATCATGCACAAACTGAAGGAGTTTGACTCGACTTTAAGCACATCATTAAGACCATCTCTCAGCAAAATCAGCAAAACCGAGGACTGGCGCTTGAACAAGCCATTCTTTTAAGGCTCTGAATCCAGAAAGGTAAACCTGAACTTGACTACATTCAAGTTAACTATCCAATATTCAGATGTCTGTAATTGAAATGTATGCAAATTAGTGCATAATTAATTAGATATTGTTAAATTACATCCATAAACATATTTTCAGAAAACATATTTCAAAAAAATATTGTCTCAACATAAATAATCAACTAGTAAAGTTTCATAAGATTATCAAGGAGTTATTTTTTATCCTATTCACCCGTTCTGTTGCCCCTTTCCATTAGACTTGTAAATCATCGTACACCCACCCATACAACATGTACGAATGAGTTGCTAAAGGAACGCGTTTCTCTCGAGCCACGAGCAGGAGGCTAGTCATTGTTATTGTTTTGTGCTACATGTAGCCTCTAGCTAAACGGCTGGAAAACAAATTGTTACATTGTACTGCACGCACAGCAAGACCGTGCAATGCATGAATTGGTGACCGGATTAAAGCAGCAATGTAATCTAGTGTGTAAGAGCATTGCATCAACATTAAAATGACCAACACAGTGCAAAAAAAATACATGTCATCTCATCTCAACTATGGGCGCAGCCATGTTTGTTGTAAGGTCGTATGTCCACCTCGTGGTACCCTCAAGTACTCCAAGGTAAAGTGGGCGTGCCTGCGTGAAATGCCGCAAGAAAGCTGGGTAATTTACACTTTCCAACTCGGGCGACAGATTTACAAGTCTACTGGAAAGGGCCATATGTGGCCTATGGAGGCCAGCTTTAGGCCGGAAAGGCTAATTAGCAGGTTTAAAACTAAAAAATCAGCAAGTGAATATGATATTCAGAATCAGCACCCAAAATACCCTCTTTACCTGTATTTTCTCACATTTGACCCCCAAGTGATAGTAGCCCCAGTCTTAATTATGCATTATATAAATGATGATGTCATCTAAGTGTGAAAATGGATTGTGACAATTTGAAGACAAAAAAATCTTGTTCCTTAGACTCTATACTAACAATAGAAATAAAATAAAACTAAATACTAAATAGAACTAAAATAAAAATCATTTTTCACAAGAAAATCGAGCGGGATTACCCAAAACACTACTACACATTGTAATGATATTTTATTTTCGAGGGCTTTTGAGATCTAGGGTTATTACCTTACAGTAAAATTAATTATTATTAGCCTACTACACGTCTCACGTCTCACATATGAGAGTTCATCAGAGTCGTGCCACTGGAGGAGGGGCCGCTCATATAGCCTCCTGCTCCCCTGAATGATTGCACATATTTCCAAACAGTTTTGTGAGGGCTACTTTGTTAATATTTGGGAAACTGCGAGTAAGGGGCGGCGACCGCACAGCCTAAGCTGCTGAAGTGCCGTGAGGGTGCAGCAAATGAACTTCAGAAACAATATATTATAAACACGATATTCACACCGGCCCGTCCTCCCGAAGCTCCTGATTAGCCACTCCGGGCCTGTCGTAGCATAATGAATACGTATTGCACTAGTATAATGAATACCTGTTGCACTAGCATAATGAATACCTGTTGCACTAGCATAATGAACACCTGTTGCACTAGCATAATGAACATGTGTTGCACTAGCATAATGAACACCTGTTGCACTAGCATAATGAACACCTGTTGCACTAGCATAATGAACACGTGTTGCATAATGAATATGTGTTGCACAGTACTTGCACACAGTCACAGTTCTATCTACCGTTTTCTTTCCACTGTCATCACAGGTCAATTTAAATCCAAAATGTTCCCAGACACCAGACATATGCGACGCTGTGTGTGTGTGTGTGTGTGTGTGTAAGTGTAAATTTAAATCCAAAATGTTCTCACACACCAGACTTATGCGACGCTGTGTGTGTGTGTGTGAATTTAAATTCAAAATGTTCCCACACACCAGACTTATGTGACGCTGTGTGCGTGTGTGTGTGTTTGACAGGCACCTGGACACATCCCTGATGGAGGTGGATGTTCAGCCTACATACCTCCGAGTTACAGTCAAAGGAAAGGTACAGTCCTCCATCACTTCTTCTCCTCCATCTCCTCTTCTCCTCCATCACTTCTTCTCCTCTTCTCCTCCATCCTTTCTTCTCCTCCATCACTTCTCCTCTTCTCCTCCATCCTTTCTTCTCCTCCATCACTTCTTCTCCTCTTCTCCTCCATCCTTTCTTCTCCTCCATCCTTTCTTCTCCTCCATCACTTCTTCTCCTCCATCACTTCTTCTCCTCCATCCTTTCTTCTCCTCCATCACTTCTTCTCCTCCATCCTTTCTTCTCCTCCATCACTTCTTCTCCTCCATCACTTCTTCTCCTCTTCTCCTCCATCACTTCTTCTCCTCCATCACTTCTTCTCCTCTTCTCCTCCATCACTTCTTCTCCTCTTCTCCTCCATCACTTCTTCTCCTCCATCCTTTCTTCTCCTCCATCACTTCTTCTCCTCTTCTCCTCCATCTCTTCTCCTCTTCTCCATGCAGAGTGTAATAAATGGGGAGTGTTTCTGATCGTGGAAATAAGGCCACAGGATGCCAGACCACCTCAACAACAACATGAGCTCATAACTAGACGGGTTTTATTTTGGAAAGCACACACACACACACACACACACACACACGCACACACATATGCACACACACACACCTCAACAACATGAGCTTATAACCAGACAGGTTTTATTTTTGGAATTAGCCAATTTTGCTAGTTATCAAACTTGTAATCAACTCGCTTCCTAGCAGCATGTAAGTGATGCAATTGGTTTAAAACATATCACAGTACATTTTAAATACTCGGTTTGATATAGACATATCACAGTGCATTTTAAATACTCGGTTTGATATAGACATATCACAGTACATTTTAAATACTCGGTTTGATATAGACATATCACAGTGCATTTTAAATACTCGGTTTGATATAGACATATCACAGTACATTTTAAATACTCGGTTTGATATAGACATATCATATAGACATATCTGGAAGTGCTGTGCAGTGTGGTCATGATGTCCTTGAGGACACGGCCTCAGCGCAGCAGAGCTGCTCTAGCTGCTCATACTTAAAGCCTAGCTCTTGTGTGTGTGTGTGTCTGTGTGTTATGTGTGTGTGTTATGTGTGTGTGTGTCTGTGTGTGCTCTAGCTGCTCATGTTTAAAGCCTAGCTCTTATGTGTGTGTGTGCTCTAGCTGCTCATGTTTAAAGCCTAGCTCTTATGTGTGTGTGTGTGTCTGTGTGTGCTCTAGCTGCTCATACTTAAAGCCTAGCTCTTATGTGTGTGTGTGTCTGTGTGTTATGTGTGTGTGTTATCTGTGTGTGTGTGTGTGTGTGTGTGCTCTAGCTGCTCATACTTAAAGCCTAGCTCTTATGTGTGTGTGTGTGTGTGTTCTAGCCTGCTCATACTTAAAGCCTAGCTCTTATGTGTGTGTGTGCGTGTGTGTGTGTTCTAGCCTGCTCATACTTAAAGCCTAACTCTTATGTGTGTATATGTGTCTATGTGTTGTGTGTGTGTGTGTGTGTGTGTTCTAGCTGCTCATACAAAGGGCCATATTTTGCACCCTGGCGCATGGCGTAAAACTTGTTTTTCACCCGGCGCAAAGTGTATTTTCTTATTTTGCACGTTTATTTTTTAAAAAATGCGCCTAGGTGTGTGGCAATTAATAACTTAGGGAGTGGCTTACCGCATTGTCTAAAAATCACTATTGTACACCTGGTCAAAAGTCTATGGCCAGTTGTTTATATGTTATTTTAAGAGCGCATTGTCAACAGTCATATTGGCGGGTGCACAACGCACCATCCTTCTATCATTCATGAACGCACACCAGCGCACGTCCATGCAAAACATTACAAATTGCACGATTACAATGGGAAACATAATTACAATAAAGATATTACGAAATACTGTACATCTCATGATGAGTAGTTATTCACCATCATTTGCAAATTGGTAATGACGGTTAAAAGTGATTAGGGGAGAGGCGAGAGACACGTATGGAGCACAGCTGCTTAATCGCGCTTTGCGCCATTAAAGGGAATGACAGATGTCATTCTCATTGGTTTAAATGATGTTACGCCCCAAACACACCCATGACTGATTAAGAAATCTAGGAACACCTTGTTGCGCTCGACGTTTGATAACGAAAACCCTCCCAATGTGGACTGGACATCCTACTAAATTTGAATAAGCTTTTGACGAGTGACGATGCGCTTTAGACTGTCATGATAGGGATTATGGGCATTTAAAAGTGTGAGAGGATACCAAAATGCCACAAGTCCTATATCCACCATTTCTAGGGGGATTTAAAATGTTTTTACAGATTCTGGATCTCATTTGGTGCTATACCTTCCCTCCTATCTACTCCGGTTTTTAGAGCCCCTTGGATCATATATGTTACTATGGACTTGAAGCTTTTATATTGTGTGTGTTCCTTGCAAGTTGTGCATTAGTGAGGCAAGTGTTTTCCCATCAATTCCTGTTGTAGGGAGGCCCCATAACATCCTCAGTTAGTTTCAGAAAGATTGGTTAACTTTTTAGGGATTTATTTAGAATTTCTGTATTTAGCTGACGTTACCAAAATTCCACAAATTGTGATGAAGTTTTGCTGTCTACAACAGTATTAAAATATAATATTTGCAGTTTTCTTTGTGTAAAAGGGAAAATCAGTAGTCTGTGTAGTAACCCAGTGGTTTCTGAGCAAAAATCAAAATTTTTATCATTTTTATTGAGTATACTACCGTAAAACTTTGCCGAGTCCCTAAGAGACGCCTGTCTCTTTTAAACGCCTGGTGTGGCTACAGGTTTGGGTTAAAGGCCGGTCTCCAGTAGAGGCCTGGTCTGTTTTTTAGTTTCGGGTTGTATTTAATCTTCTAAAACCCATCAGATCGTCTGTTTAAAGATTCGCAATGACACAAAACCGTTACAGAAAGGAGGTTACAGCAGTGTGAATTAGATGTTGCACGTCGTTGCAAGCCGTCGCAAAGCATTTACCTTGTCTGGTCACAGTTGCAAGGTTTTAGAATGTTGCATAAAGTTGCTGCTGCTCATCTCTTCGCAAATCTTGGGTGTGATTTGGGCTTAAGTATGGCGCAGACTGCGCACGTTATGATTATGGCATTAACAGACTGCGGTGAAAAGCTAGAGTTCCAAATTGTATAGCTTTTTTTTTTTCCAATATGAACTATGTCCGACTTCGTCATCGTTCAATTCATCCCTTGTGTTTAAAATTTGCGGATAGGCCGATGGTAAGCGTGTTTTTATGCTGGCAACAAAACCAGAATGGTTCGCGAACGTTATTCTTTATTTTAAATGCCATGGCGATACAGAGAAAGAAGTCAGAAAAGGAATTTACCTTAGACTAGGCTATATCAGAGCCCATCTACGGACATTCTCTGGCTATATACTGAAATAGGTTAATGATGTAAAGTCAAGTGCGCTTCTATGGGACTGGTGTGTGCACGCACAGTTTTTATTGATGAGTCGGACTGGCAAGTGCTGCGCATAGTTGCAGTGGAATGTGGCTGCCCAGGGCATTATAAAACTTCTCACTCTTAGACCTACTCATACACGGCGGTGAAATGGCCTATTTAGCTGTCTAAATTCGAATCATATGCTGGGGGAGAAATCGTCGGACATCCATGATTATTTTGTTATTCAGCACCCCTGGTCAAAAATATGTTCCCGCGCGCCTGGAAGTAGGCTATGATTTGAATGTAGACTGTTGTCAAATTTGGCAAATACAAAACGGGAAAAACAATATGGTTCATGCTCTCTCATGCTGTTTCATTCGTGCTGAAAAGGAGGGAGAATTAAACATTAAGCATGTTCCACTTTTGCATAAATAATTCCTGAACGGTTTTGGTCAGGGCTGATAATGCAACTGTATTTGACAAAGGACCGATATAGGCTATTTGCTAGTGACAAAATATGAGCTTTCAGTGTGATACGATCTCTTTGTAAATTACGTAATTAAAATGTGTTTCATCTGTTCTGGCTATCCCTGCTATTTGGATCTTACTGTATCTCACTCAATGAACAACATCTCAACAATAAATGAATGATGATCTGTAATTGTCATCAGACAGCCTAGTCATATAGGTAGACATTAAGTGTGTTATAAATAATTAATTCGATAATATTAGGAAAAGTTTTGTGTAAAGGGAATTAAAGGCCTGTCTCATATAGACGCCTGTCTCTAATACTAGCCGGTGCAGTTTGGCGATTTGGGAAAATAAAAGCCCGGGCTATTATTTGGAGTTTTACGGTAATCTATTGTGGCATTTTGGTAACGTCCCTTATTTTTGCTATTATTCTACTTGTATAACACCAAAAAAAACAAATGATCACCACAGTTTTGAACAAAATTGTATGATACTTCATTTCATCTAGGAGAAATTCAGAGGATGTGTTTCTAAAGGAGACATATGAACTAATAATAAGTTTCTGTGGCATTTCTGTAACACTGCCTAGGGTCAGGTTTAGTCAAACTATGAACAATATCAAAAAAACATTTACATCATTACATCACTGAATCACATATCTACATGACAAATACTACTTTTGACATTTATGACAATATAAGTAAAAATATAGACATTTCCACATATAAATGAATGGGAAATATACAATGTTTGTGATTTCAGCCTGCATAACATTAAGGGGGAAGGTATCACTATAGCTTTGGACAGTAAAGTTTACTGTACACTATAGCTTTGGACAGTAAACACTTATAATATTGTTGGAATTTTTTTTTACAAAATATATCGGAAGAGAGCACTGCAAAGTAAAAGTGTATTTTGTGGCATTTCTGTAACATTGCCTAGGGTTAGATTTAGACTAACTGTGAACAATGTCAAAAATGTGCATCATTGAATCACTTATCTACAATTGACAAGTACTGAGAGTAGAGTTTTCTCATGTCTAGCAGTCTGTGTTCAAAATGTACTGACTGTGAGTTCAGCAGGTCAGTTTGTAATGCCCACGTGCCATGTATGAGGTCAGATATTTTGCATTTAGAAGGGTGGAATATGACTTTGCATATATCTCAAATAAAGTTGTTTTTTCCCCCCTTAACATTGTGTACATCACTGGTGGCAAGACATTTTTGATAATTAATTGTATTTCTCAAAGCTGGCTTAAAACCTTTTGGAAATGACCCAACTGCAAGAATCAAGTGATGGGACGTCTTTAGGGGCATACACTGGGCTTCGCTTTCAAATGGCCACTTCAGTCGCGCATTACGCGGCGTGAAGCTGCGTGAAACTTTAGTACCACTTTCAGCCACTGTGCATCGCTCTGCCACTGTACATCACTCTGTCAGTAGCCTGACTGCCGCCCCTTCTGAAAAAGCAGGAGGCTACCGTTAAACATAATTGTTGCCGAGAGGAATCCCAGCCTACGAATTCAATAACAAAATAAATCATGCATAATTAAACATTACCTCAATTTAGGCTACTTGGGTATGGCTTAAGGCTTGACTACACGGTGGTAACGAAAATCGAAATCTGCTTTTGATAGCCTACCGGTGCCACTCCACAAAACGAAAAAATATCTTAATTTGCTGTCTACATTATTGTCATTGTTGGGGGTAACGCAACTACGCAAATCAAAACAGTGTCTTGTGTGATAATTGAGCCAGTAGGCTAGAGAAATAACTGCTCAGAATTAATCTGTAGCCTTGGGTAGGTTTCTGCAGAAAACAATGTTACTGGCGATTTAATACTATCTAGCGACGTTTTTAACAGGCTAGACAACTATGACCCACGTTAATTTGCCCTACTTCTTGACTGCAATGTAGTCAATTGACTGCTTGACATGTATTTTTTATTTTTCTGTACAATAAACAAATTCATCTGCTTTATGCCGCAGAATTACATTCATATTTGGCTGACTTCTGCAGACGCGCCACTTCCCTCCCCATATTCCAAGATTAAGATAGTAGCCTATACAAAAAGTACTTCATACTATCATAAAAATTTGTTAAAACGAATAGCTATTTGCAATTTGATAAAACACTGGTCCCCATTTTGCGAATGCGAGGAAGATATGAGCCTGTTGCATTTATTTAGATGTCCGAGTCACGCATAATGTTTGAAAACCACTTGCTCGTAATCACAATAATTTAACACACGACAGTTGGATAGCCTACTTCATGGGTTCCCAAAGTGGGGGTCGGGGTCACGGGACGCCGAGGGGTGGGTCGCGAAATGATTTCCATAAATCAAATAAATTTGGGAAAAATAAAAGAGCTGTCACTTGACCGCACTTTTTAATTCCAAGACGCTTGCTGAGTTCTGGATTTCAGTCGAGAGGGAATATCCACAGCTATTCAAGGCCGCGATGGACGTACTGATGCCGTTTGGCTCCACATACCTGTGCGAAAAGACTTTCTCTGCACTGACATATAGTAAAAACAAATACAGATCGCGTGTAAATGTGAAAGATGATCTGTGGCCGTCTCCACAATTAAACCAAGAATGGACTTGCTGTGTTCCGCGCATAGCGCGCATCCATCTCATTAGATGAGATTAACGCTGAAACATAGTTGCCAAAATGTAAATTTGCGCAGCAACAATGTACATATGTTTACAACAGTTTGTGGATATTACCCTGACTGAGATATTCTTCTGTTAAAATGGAAATTAAAGTAATGTTTCAAAGTTAAGTTTGCACGACAGCAATAATGTGCACTCATGTTACATGGATATTCTTTTTTGACTAAGGTATTCTGCTTTTATCATATAGTAAATTTCTATATGTAAAATCATAACAGGCTGCTCTGTTCTTTTGTGTTGTCGTTAAGCCCGTGTTTGGATAAGCCTAGTGCGTTTGGCCGGTGTGCACATTTTATGTTATTTTTTGAGTCACATGCAGGGATAGTGGGGGTCGCCAGTCTCTGGCACGGTTATTTTGGGGGTCGCGGGTTGAAAAGTTTGGGAACCCCTGGCCTACTTCATCATGTTCCCATGCCTACATTTTTGTGAGTAGCATAGAAATCGTTAAAAACAATAAAGTATGGCTCTCCGTTTGGGACATCGAAAACTTATATTTTTAATAGGGTAGACCACCGTCGGAGATGCTGACTTGCAAAGGCCTCGGGATAACATGTTATCTCCACTATCATCAGTCATCGGAGTGGGGAATGAAATAAAAGTTTGAGAGTTCTCTAGAATCTTTGACCAAGAGTGAGTGAGTCTTCGTTGCTATGGATGACGTTATTACTCATGCATGAGTTTTATGAATGCAAAGTTGTTCCCTCGCAATTGGAAGCTCCTGTTGCCGCATAGGCTACGCATTTCAAAACATTGCAACGTGAAATGCCACAAAAAGCTGTTTATGAATAGGTCTCAGTGAGTTAGGAGTCCTCTCGAGTTCTTTTAAGCTGTCCCAGACTTAGGTGCTACTTTTAGGTCTAAAATGCTTTGTGAATTACTTTTAGTGAAAAAAATTAGGAGTCCTAAGGTTAGGAGTGACACGCCCATTATTTTTAGGAGTTGCTCCTAATTCGCCAGTTAGGAGCTACTTTTAGCCTTAAAATTCTTTGTGAATACGGCCCCTGAATATAATAGCCTAGCCTAAATGAATCAAGAATAAGGCAAAACAAATAGCCTAGTAGCCTAATGAAACATACGGATTGATGTAGTATCTTTGTAACATTATTAAATTAATATGTTACTATGCCTACGTTTGCGAAAGAATTACATTTAATTTAGCCTACATGTTGACAATGAGTAGCCTAGTTTTGGTTGTTGTTGGTGGCGTTATTGCATGTTAGTTATGCCTACAATGCAAAATTGCTACCTCACGATTGGAAGCTCCTGTAGCTGCATAGGATTTCAAAACACAGTGAAATGCCACAAAAACAGGTTTGTGTGAATAGGTCTGTGAGTTAGGAGTCCTCTCGACTTCTTTTAAGCTGTCACAGAGGTGGGAAGGTGTGATTTGTTGGGGGAAGGGCCGGATTAACTGGGCACAAATGTCTGATGGCCCCCCCCTGCCCCCCAGCCAACGTGAATCGGGTGGTCAGTTAATAGGCCTATATCGTGAAGATTTTTCTTGCCATCTAAGGCACGAGCACATCTGTGAGGCCAAGCCTCACCAAGTAGCCTGTTTGTTTACTTCTAACATTACATTTAATTAAACTGCTTATAGGCTATGCCGAAATAGTTTCAACATTTTGAATATTAGTGTCAGGTGAATTAGGAAATGTTCTCAAAGTAGCCTTATGGCTAAAAGCTGCTTGGGATCCCCCCCTGTCAAGCAATATAACCATACAAACGCGCGGCCTGCACTCATTGTTTCAAAAGGAGTAATTTGGGCTTTGTTGGAACTGAAGAGCTGTGGACGGCATGCCCAATGAAAATAAATTAACGCAACTCAACACAACACAACACAGACCCCGCTTCTCTTGCGTCAGTCACTGAAATGAACGAAACACAGAACCCGCTTCTCTCGCGGCAGTCACTGACAGTAGCCTAGAATAAATGCATGGGGAAAAAAACTTCCCCATGACAAAGACATCGTAAAACACTGAAAGTTAATATTTTGTCACTATAACATACATCTGTCCTTTGTCAAATGTGTTATGTTCCAAGTAGCCTAGTGCGTAATTCTGCTTCATAAAGTTGAACAAATACATTTGCTTATTTCACAGAAAAATATAAATAGCCAGTTTAGGGTCTACAGTGCAGAGTTGGTAAGTTATGGTAGGCCAACTTGGAGTAAACATACAAACAGGAGAAATTCTTTCTCTAGTAGCTGAGTAGCCTGATGGTAGGCAGGTGCGCACGTAGACATAAGGCCGAACATGCAAGCGCCAATGAATCGTGCTCTCACGACAATCACACCGTTAAAATCTTAAATAGGTTAACATCACTCTAAGTTCGTCTTCATGCAAGGAAAACGATGATTTGAAGACATCTGTTTCGTTGGAAGGACAAGGGGGTAGCAACAGGGCAACACAGAGACAGGCCCGATGGCAGGGCTGTTATGAGAGTATTAAAATATGGGGTATTCTACGGGAAAACATAAAACGGCAAGACAGCGGGGAAAAGTTAAAATATGTGATAAACACGGAAAAAGTTGGCATGCATTGTTTCGGTCCCCGTGCACAGGGATTATTTGTATTATTATTAATCACATATGATTATTTGTGAAACTGTGCAAAGAGGTGCAACACATTTGAAAAGGAAGGACTGGTAGCTTTGCAAGCTCACGGGAAAGATTGATTTAAGAACGTTATCAGTGTGTGGCTGTGGCGCAAAGCAGCGCGGGCGGAAGACAGCGACAATTGGCAGGGGAGGGTCATGTCTTTTTTAACAATTCTGTCGAAGGGTCATTGAACAATTTCTAGCAGGCAAGGGAGGGTCATGCAACTTTTGACTGAAGCACTCAAAATTCCTCCAGTGGCCCCTTCAATAAATAACGAACAGTCCCTAGATTGCTGCTGGGCTATATGTCTTGGTTCATGTCTGTTAACAACTCATTGCTGTCAAACGCGTATCTCACGGTTGCATCCATTACAAACAAACATGCAATGTGAACGTCTGGGATTGGGCAGAGCACTAAATGCTCTACTGAATAAGCACAAAGTCAAACCTTTAAATGAAAAACACTCTTTAATAATCATATAAAAATAAACTGCTAATGAAGTAAACTTGACCATCAAATCGTTTATCGCCTGTAACTCTGTGTTAACAGGACGTAACAGGAAGGCATTTGGCTGAGCAACGGAGGTTAATATGCTCTATATTTTGTCCAAATGATGACGATCGTTACACCGGAATGTTTAATTTGTCCTGCGTTTCTTCTACGGCTGCAAACGGGATTCACTCGCAGTTAACCAAATGTTTCTTTATTAGGGCAGGGCAGGCATATTTCTGGCTATTAAATTATTTCTAAACCAGTCTGCTAAAGTCTGTATAGTGAAGTCTGTGTAGGG
This sequence comes from Alosa sapidissima, assembly GCF_018492685.1. Classification (NCBI taxonomy): domain Eukaryota; kingdom Metazoa; phylum Chordata; class Actinopteri; order Clupeiformes; family Clupeidae; genus Alosa; species Alosa sapidissima. The sequence continues at coordinate 31,531,079 of NC_055975.1, forward strand.
TTTTCCAGGCTCCATTTCTTTTTACGAGACACCCTGCTCACTTGAGACATCTGCCGGTTGTTTGGGTTGTTGCAGCGTCATTGCAGCGTCACTGGAAAAATACAAATTAAAGTTGCATGATACCGCGTGATCCCGCGCGGACCGCGAGGGAAGCTGGCCAAATCGAAGCACTGCCCACTGTAGTCTAGCTACTTTCTGAGAAGAATTGAGCGCTGGTCGAAATTAAGGGAGCGCCTTTGAAGAGGAAATGCGTTCAACACAGTGCACGGTGTTGGAGCCTATACATGAAACTTGCTGCTTTTTTAAAAAAAATCACTGTAATCAGTAAACATTGAAATAACATTAGGCTACAGAATGAAATTGGGCGCATTTTCCATGTTTTTTGTAATATTTCATGGCATAGCATTTTCTGAGCAGAGCTTACAAATAGGTAGCCTACTGTAGGCCTATTTCTCTAGCCTAAATGTAAGCGATCTTTGGAGTAGAATAATTTATCCATCTTTTGAGCAAGTGTGCTACAATTGGCACCAATGTGTGCGTCTGGCTGTCTTGTTTCATTTAATACCTTTACCTCAAACATAGGAGCAGATATACCCATATAATAGTTCAGCTTCTGAAAAACAATGATGGTAAATTGATCTCCTGCGATTATTTGCGCTATTATGCGCTAGACTTGAATTACGTTAATTCTGATAGCCATAGCCTAGAGGAAAATAGATATCCAAAAGATGAATCTGATTTATTGAAAATAATACTTGGTGGATGATTTTCCACCATCTATGATGTAGGAAGTCTTTAAATAGGCTGACATAAAAACTGAGAGTGAATGTTCCCTCTTTGGATAAATGGATAAATCCTACTCCAAAGATCACCTAAATTTAGGCGAGAGAAATAGGCTATTTTATTGTAAGTTCTGCTCAGAAGTAGCCTGGTTCTAAAATACTATGCCATGAAATATGTTGGTATAATACAAATATGCTGTTTGACAACATGGAAAATGCGCCCAATTTGATTCTGTAATGTTATTTCAATGTTAACTGATTACACAGTGTTTTTTGGTAAGTTGTGTTTTATTATGGAGCAGCTAGCTCTGTTGATGTAGTCCTAATCATGGTTTATTGGGGTTGTGCAGTTTTTTAAAGGGAGTTTAAATTCACTCCGTCATCCGCTGTGGGAGGGTTTTATTATAAACTCCGTTAAGAATTGCGAAGGAGCTGAGCGGAGATGGCAGCGTTTGCTTTGTCTATGTGTTCTGACATTATGACTACGTTCATTACACTGCGCTGTCATGTATTTAAAACCCTCTGCACGTCAGCGCACTTTGGAAAACACCCGCAGGGTTACACGTTAACTCATTCAGTAAAGAGAATGGCCAGTGTTATGCCAATCTAGCATGTAGGCTAATGTTAAATAATGGATATGTTAGGTCTACCGAAACACAGGTAGCAATTGTTCGGTTAGGAATGCTACCTCTTTGAAGGCTGGCTACAGATTAACATGACAACGTGCATTTCACCCTCTTTTCGTCCACAATAAGTAGCATACCGGTGTAATTTCTAAATTAGCCTGAAAAATATGAATTAGCCTCTCTTAGGCTATTAGCAGAGAATGTCTAATAAGGGGAGAACTGGAGCTGTACCCCTCAAAATCCACTTTTCTCGGGTTATACTTTTTTTTTCAAGTAATTTGAATATTGTATTTGAAAGGGGAGGCAAAGAAAATACACTTGGTGGAGTATTATATTTTTAAAAGTCACTTAATTGTTCTAAAAAAACTTTCAAATGTGTCAATGACGTCATTCATTAGCACAATGCTAGCGTGTTATGGGCAACAATGACCCAACCTGTAAGAAATCAAAAGGACATAAGTACTCGTTCATTTAACTTTTGACCTATAACCCATGTTGAAGTTATACAAACTACAATCAAATCTGAGATTTGTCAATGACAATCAGGTGAAAGAGACAAATTTAGCTCCATTGACTCCCATTCATTCTGCACTCATGGCGATCGCCCCCAGTGGAACTCTGGTGGAACTGCATCCAAAATTCGGTACAATGGGACTTAATACGGAGTGGCCAGGCTCTCCGTAGACGGGCTCTGCTATTAGGCTAGCTATACAATGTTTACTCAGCTTGTTATCTCGTCTCATTCTTGTCTCCAACTTGCAGAATGAATAAAATTATTTTCTTTAAAAATAACAGCCCAAACATGACAGGTGTCAAACCTATCAAATTGCATTATTATTTTGACTGACCAGTCACGTAGCCTATGCCCTGCAAATGACACACCTGCAAACACGGCCCAATTGGGTTTGAGTGAACTTTCAAAAGTATCAGTGTGTGTGGCATTTATGTAACTCAAGATCTGTAGACTACTGGGAGATCACGGACACCCAACCTGAGGGTGAGAGGAATTTTTAAAAGCCCATAGCCTGTTCACGGCCAGGAGTAGGCTATAGGACCAACTGGGTTTGAGTGAACTTTCAAAAGTATCAGTGTGTGTGGCATTTATTTAACTCAAGATTTGGGGATAGATAAATTCCGCCTCTCAGAAGTTGGGTTGTACGATAGCTTGGGTTGTACTATCTCGTATGATCTTATAGTCGCAAAACCCAGGATAGGAAATAGGCTACTGTTTTGACACTGGAGAGCAAAAATAAAAAAAAGTGATTTAAGGTAAAACAAAGCTTCGACCATAAAAGTTGACAATGTATTCGACTTTTGATAGTCGAATACGTTGAATAAGTGAACTAATCGCGGCAGCACTAATGCAGCCTTGCTTACTGATAAAGCCTCGGATACGACCTGCCTGCTTGGCTATCCCTAACTGTATCCCTCACAAGGTGTGTCAGACTTGGGGAGGGAGAGAAGTTAAGAAAATGTGTTTAGTTTCACAGTGTGCTGTGCTTGCAGGGGGGTCAGTGTCTGTATAGAGAAGGGCCAACTAAAGATGCAGAAGAGCTACTGTAACTGCTAATGAAGAGTGGAGTTGAGCTGGAATGAAGAGTTCTGTTGTGGGGACAGGCTGTAGCTGGCTGAGAGAGAGAGAATATAGACGCCATATGATCATATAATCTCCTGCTGATGTATAAACAAAATGTTTAAAATTTTTTGCATGATGACACTAAGAGGGTGGTAAGTAACTCAGATTATATTTAATTGTATAAAAAAAGCTTTTTATTTCATATGTTACAAATATTTCTACTCCAAAAAGGAATGTTACTAAAATGCCACTTTGGTTATAGAAATGCCACTTGGACGCTACCAAAATGCCACATGACGTTACAGAAATGCCACTAAGGTTACAAAAATTCCACAAAATAGGTTACCGAAATGCCTTTACAGCATCTCTCTTTCTCTCCCTCTCTCTCTCCCTCTCTTTCATTCTCTCTCCCTTTTTTTTCTCTCTCTGTGGTTATGCTTTGCGCAAAAGAGTGTGTGTGTGTGTGTCTGTGTGTGTGTTGACGGTATTGTGTGTGTGTGTCTGTGTGTGTGTTGACGGTATTGTGTGTGTGTGTGTGTGTCTGTGTGTGTGTTGACGGTATTGTGTGTGTGTGTCTGTGTGTGTGTTGACGGTATTGTGTGTGTCTGTGTGTGTGTTGACGGTATTGTGTGTGTGCGTGTGCGTGTTTCTGTGTGTGTGTTGACGGTATTGTGTGTGTGTGTGTGTCTGTGTTGACGGTATTGTGTGTGTGTGTTGACGGTATTGTGTGTGTGTGTTGACGGTATTTTGTGTGTGTGTGTGTGTGTTGACGGTATTGTGTGTGTGTGTCTGTGTGTGTGTTGACGGTATTGTGTGTGTGTGTGTGTCTGTGTGTGTGTTGACGGTATTGTGTGTGTGTGTCTGTGTGTGTGTTGACGGTATTGTGTGTGTCTGTGTGTGTGTTGACGGTATTGTGTGTGCGTGTGCGTGTGCGTGTGTGTGTGTGTGTGTGTGTGTGTCTTTGTCTTTGTGTGTGTTGACGGTATTGTGTGTCTGTGTGTGTGTGTGTGTGTGTGTGTGTGTGTGTGTGTCTTTGTCTTTGTGTGTGTTGACGGTATTGTGTGTGTGTGTGCGTGTGTCTGTGTGTGTGTTGACGGTATTGTGTGTCTGTGTGTGTTAATGTATTTATGTATGTATTGTATACATAGAGAATACATGATTGCAATGTGATTGATGGTGACGTAACTCATTTTAAGACTGACAGTTTAAAACTGTACGGTCATAAATCTGTGTTATATGCAGTGTGTCTCTGTGTGTGCATGCGTACGTGAGTGTGTGTGTGTGTGTGTGTGTGTGTAAAGTTGTTATAGTCTTTGTGCCTGTGTGGTATAAATGTGTGTGTGGATGTTGTGTCTGAGTGTGTGTTATGTGTGTGTGTGTGTTTGTGTTTGTGTTATGGTGTTATGTGTGTGTTTTTAATCTTTTGATGGTGTGTGTGTGTGTGTGTGTGTGTGTGTGTGTGTGTGTGTGTGTGTGTGTGTGTGTGTGTGTGTGTAGGTGTTCCAGTTGGTTCTTCCTGCAGAAGTGAAGCCAGACAGCAGCACTGCCCAGAGATCCCAGACTACTGGACACCTACTGATCACCATGCCCCTGGTAATACACACACGCACGCACACATACACACACACACACTCTCACACACGCACACACACACACACACACACACACTCAAGCACACTCACACACACACACACACACACACCACACACACTCACACTCACACACATACACACACACAGACACACACACATTTTAGATACTTTATTCAATTCCACATTACAAGTAAATTTTCATTAGGAATCAAAGGTTTTGAATGATCAAACAGATTAAACCACATCAGCGCATTGTTATGTATGACAATACAATCTCAGGGGTACAGAAAACATCTCCTTTTCCAAATAAACATGCTTCCTATAATGGCTGAAATTGAGCAGTACTTTACCAACTGTTTGGCTCTTGTTTTTAATAGCCCCCCAATACAAAGTCCCCGGGTCGCCAGCCTGTGTACATGCCCTAGACTACCAAACACTAGCACAATAAGCTGGCATCTGTAGCTTTTCGATGGTAGATATTAATGATTGATATTTTACAGTCTTAGAAAGGTAAGAGACCTCCATAAACAGATCAAATGCACATGCTACTTCAAATAGCTTAACTGTTCTGGAATGCTGAGATATGACAATAATATCTGATGTATTTGGTATTCCTACAAAAGTGTTTGCAGGTGAGTTAAACCAATCAGACTGTACAGTAGTGTTTTTATATAGCTTTTCATCAGCCACACAAGGAATCTGAGCAGCAATGAGATCCACAAGTCTGTTGTGTCTGGCAATATACAGTCTTTTAAGTGATGTGCAACTGTTCATAATGTGGGCTACTGACTCCACACACTCAAGCACACTCACACACACACACACACACACACACACACACTCACTCACTCACTCACACACACACTCAGACACACATACACTCACTCACACACACACACACACTCACGCACACACACTCACACATAGGGCTGGGACGGTATGGATGTTTTCTTACCGCGGTTGGTAAGCAAGAAATTACCGCGGTTTCACGGTATCCCCCCCCCCCCAAAAAAAAAAAATATGGATTATGAATTTTGTGCCGCCATCACAGCCAGTTAAACTTTAGACAGCCGCAGCAACTTCAAAGACCACTGGGCCAATTACCAGTTTATCAACAAAGCTATCACGATTTTAGAACTTTTACATTCATGACGCTTATGCGAAAGTTCAACGGTGGGCTACTGTACGTTTTGAGGGCTGCCTCAGGTTGTAACAAAGGTAGGCTACTGTAGGTCCGAGGCTAGCCAGACCTACATGTCGCTGTTAAATTCTTAACAAACTAGAACATATTTTTTTAATTATTTCATGAACTAAACATGTATGACTCCTTTCTGGCCAAATTTCACAGCTTTCACATTTAACAGCTTTGTGTAAATGGAGTTTGAACGGAGAGAATAGAAAAGTGTTACGATTGTGCCAGTTCTCCCCTACTCTCACATAGTAAACAAATGGAATGTTGGAATATCGCGCTCCCCAACACAAACACGAAAAGTCGGGTTTGCTTCATCTTTTGATGATAAGTTTTGTTTTAAAAATGGAGGGTTAGCGTAACTGTGGTTCTCTGAGTATCAATGTCATAAGATGCTTCATCACATTACACATCATGACATTACATAGGCCTACTAGCCTACGTGCACACATGTACAGGCTAGGGGGGTTGGACTTCATGCTAGCCACCTGCAGACGTCTAAGCTAACTGCATAACGTGATTATCTCTGAGATTCTGCTACATTTTTTTAACCCGTAATTGGTGCATGGTTGAAAACGTCGAAGTCGAATCCCCCAAATGTTTCACAATTTTTTTTTTTTGTTTGCGGTGATGACGGTGACGAGCTCAGACCCGAGGTAGCGTGACCGCGGTTACCTTCCCAGCCCTACTCACACTCACTCACACACACACACACTCACGCACACACACTCACACACATGTTAATGCTTTTATTTGGATCTTAACACAGGGGAAGATTTACAGATCTATCTGATCAAACACAGATCTAGTTTTAGACAGGTGTGATCAAACACAGATTAGTTTTAGACAGGTGTGATCAAACACAGATCTAGTTTTAGACTGCTGTGATCAGTGGCGTCGTTAGACCTGGGCATTCGGGGCTATAGCCCCGGATCCTCTGGGGATAGCCCCGGATCTATGGGCCGTCAACAACAACAAAAACTCTAATCGTGTCGTGAATGAAATAAATAGCCCCGTAGAAGAGACTTTTGTGTTTTGTGCCCATTGTGTGCATTAACAGCAGCGCAAGACAATCTGACGTGATCTGGGCAGTTTAGAATCATTTGTTGCAAAATGTTGCAATTTCAATTCTCTTCTACGCTATTAGGCATTGCTGTTTCCTGCTTAGACTAACTAGCCTTAGCGAAATAAGTGTACAGAAGGACAAATGGATATTAGAAGTTTCTTTAGAGGAAAAAAAAGGGCAGAGCAGGGACAAGAAGTGGAAACTCACAGTGTGTCATCATCTCCCGCAACCCAGGAGGACATTTCGATCAGCTGTTTCAATATATCGTGATTTACTATTGAATCACATGCGCAGTAAATATGGTAAACTTGACCTCGTTTGAGGGGGCTTCCAAGCAATGCATGTTGGGCTTGATTTTGACAGAATGGAACTTTTTCTTTGGGCAAAAGTTTGTGATCGCCTACACAACCCTAATGCATTGTTTTCAAGGCACCCATAGCCCATTAATTGAAGGGGATGACGTCCGAAATGTTTATCCCGAGACGAACACTCACACTTGTGCACTTGACAGAGGTGCATGACGATGTTTATTCTACAGGCTATTTTAATAGCATATTTTGGGTGTTGTATGTGGTGCACTTTGGCAGAAGAGACGTTCTCCTTACACGGTCTTTAAACATCAAAATATTCAGAATGCCGTGACGTGAGTCATTACAATTGGCCTTCCTTTTCATTCTCAAAGTAGGTTAAAATTGCATGTTCATCAGCACGATTTTCAAAATCTCTCGGGGGAGAAACCCCCGGACAAAAAGAACTCTAACTTCTGGGCTCTAGCCCCGAATGTTTTAAATAGCTAGCGACGCCCCTGGGTGTGATCAAACACAGATTTAGTTTTACACAGGTGTGATCAAACACAGAAGGCATTGTGCTATTGTCATTCTTTCTGCACTAGTCTTTATGGGTAAACATGGCATCGTGTGGTCCGGATGGATACACTGCCTAAAGTGGAACAGTACTTTGCTAATCTGTTTGCTTTTGGCTTGCTTTGTCCACACGGTTGTAATCCACATAAAATAAGTTTTTGCACATGCCCAAGACTCCCCAACACACACACACACACACACACTTCTTGAATTTCCCCTTGGGGATCAATAAAGTATCTATCTATATATCTCACACACCACACACACACACTCTCACACACCACACACACACACACACACACCGCTTCATCACCATGACCAGTTAACACTCATCAGTCATCTCATTGCCTTGTGAGTGTGTGTGTGTGCTCATGGTAAACCTACTGTCTGTGTGTGTGTGTGTGTGTGTGTGTGTGTGCTCGTGCTCATGGTAAACCTACTGTCTGTGTGTGTGTGTGTGTGTGTGTGTGTGTGTGTGTGTGTGTGCGCTCATGGTAAACCTACTGTGTGTGTGTGTCTGTGTGTGTGTGTGTGTGTGTGTGTGTGTGTGTTTAAGGCTCATGGGGAGGTTAAGCCGAAGAAGTTACCTGAGCGAAAGCCTCTGATATCCCATAGCAACCAGTCCTCAAAGAAACACAGCAGGTGGGTTTACACACACACACACACACACACACACACACACACACACACACATAGACACACACACACACATATACACACACACACACACATACAAACACATACACACACATACACACACACACACACACTCACACATACAAACACATACACACACACTCACACACACACACACACATACATACACACACACACACACACACACACTCACACATACAAACACATACACACACACACACATACTCACACACACGCACACACACACGGACACAGACAAACACACACACACACACACACACACATACAAACACACACACACACGCACACAGACAAACACATTCTCACACACACACACACACACACACACACACTCACTCACTCACACACGGACACAGACAAACACACACACACATTTGTCCACATTTTGTACATCTCCACACTGATGTATCTCAATGACATACATATCACACACCATACTACTAGTGTGTGTGTGGGGGGGGGGGGGTGTAAGTTCAGGGTCTGTGGGTACTTGAAAAGAATGAGGTCAGAACTCTGATATTACTTTGCTTATTAAAACACCTCCTCACACACACACACACTGGTATACGACCTCCACACAAACATACATACACACCCTCATGTCCCACATGCAAACTCAGCACACACACACACACCTATATTCACACACACACACACCTATATTCACACAGCTGGATTTGACCTCCTGCTGCTCCCTGCAGTGCAGATGGAAATGAGGTTTTAATAAGTGCAGCTCAGGTGACCTTGGCCAGGCGGCACCAAGCCTTCACACTGTGTGTGTGTGTGTCTGTGTGTGAGTGTGTCTGTGTGTGTGTCTGTGTGTCTGTGTGTGTGTGTCTGTGAGCGTGTGTGTCAAAGTCAAAGTCAAAGTCAGCTTTATTGTCAATTTCTTCACATGTTCCAGACATACAAAGAGATCGAAATTACGTTTCTCACTATCCCACGGTGAAGACAAGACATATTTTACCAATTTAAGTCCACAGACAAACATAACATTCAAGTAAACAAAAAAGTAAGTAAATAAGAGGGCACATATAATAATGAAAAAAATAAGAGCAGCAAAATTTGGTTGAAAATTGTGCATAGACAGTCAATAAAATACTAGTGCAAAGTCAGGCCAATAAAAGGCTTGTGTAGTTCTGTTTGACCTAAGTAAGAAAGAAAGTGACATAGTGGTGCAAGTTATGTAAGAGCAGCAGATGTGTTGTGTTTTCAGGACAACAACAACAAGTTGTAAAGTGTACAAGTGTGCAAGTGTGCAAGTGGAGTAGTGCACGCGGCCATTGTGGGTCCAATGTCCAGGATGTTATGTAGCTGAGGGTGGAGGGGGGAGAGGAGGGAGAGAGTTCAGCATCCTTACAGCTTGGTGTATGAAGCTGTTGGTGAGTCTGGTAGTGCGGGAGCACAGGCTTCTGTACCTCTTCCCAGAGGGCAGTAGATCGAACAGATTGTGAGCGGGGTGACTTGCATCACTCACAATTTTGGTCGCCTTGCGGGTGAGGTGGGTGGTGTAAATGTCCTTCAGGGAGGGGAGTGAAGCACCAATAATCCTTCCAGCTGTGTTCACTATGCGCTGCAGGGCTTTCCTGTTGTATTCAGTGCAGCTTCCGCCCCACACAGCGATACAGCTGGAGAGGATGCTCTCAATGGTGCCTCGGTAGAATGTGGTCATGATGGCTGGTGGAGCACTTGCTCGCCTGAGTTTCCGCAGGAAGTACAGGCGGCGCTGAGCTCTCTTCGCCAGTGATGCAGTGTTGGTGGTCCAGGAGAGGTCTTCGCTGATGTGCACCCCCAGGAATTTGGTGCTGCTCGCTCTCTCCACCACAGCACCGTCGATGGTCAGTGGCAGGTGTTGGGTGTGACCTCTCCGGAAGTCAACAACAATCTCTTTGGTCTTGCTGACGTTCAGCAGGAGGTTGTTGTCCCTGCACCACGTGGTCAGATGGTCGACCTCCAACCTGTATTGGGTCTCGTCGCCCTTGGTGATGAGACCCACCAGAGTTGTGTCGTCAGCAAATTTCACTATGTGATTGTTGCTGTAGGTTGCAGTGCAGTCATGCGTCAGCAGGGTGAAGAGCAGCGGACTGAGCACGCAGCCTTGGGGGGCCCCTGTGCTCAGTGTGATGCTGCTTGAGGTATTGTTGCCAACACGTACTACTTGAGGCCTCTGACAGAGGAAGTCCAGTAGCCAGTTGCAGAGGTAGGTGCTGAGTCCCAGTTTGTCAAGTTTGCTGATGAGTTGTTGTGGTATTATGGTGTTGAATGCAGAACTGAAGTCTATAAACAGCAATCTCACATATGAGTCTCTTTTTTCCAGGTGGGTGAGGGCTGGGTGGAGGGCAGAGCAGATTGCATCCTCTGTAGACCGCTTGGCTCGGTATGCAAACTGGAAGGGGTCCAGGGTGGGGGGGAGAATGGATTTGATATGTGACATGACAAGCCGCTCAAAGCACTTCATGATGATGGGTGTCAGTGCCACAGGGCGGTAGTCATTGAAGCAGGATGGAGCAGTTTTCTTCGGCACAGGTATGATGGTGGCAGCTTTGAAACATGATGGGACGATGGCTTGCTTCAGGGAAGTGTTAAAGATGTCTGTGAAGACATCCTTAAGCTCCCCTGCGCAGTCCTTCAGCGCACGACCTGGAATGTTGTCTGGACCTGTTGCCTTACGGGTGTTGATAGCAGCAAGTGTCCTCTTCACGCTGTCGGCAGAGAGGCACAGGGGCTGCTCATGTAGAGGGGGATGGGTCTTCTGTGGGCAGGTGCTGTTTTGTGCTTCAAAGCGAGCAAAGAAGCGGTTCAGGTTGTTGAGCAGAGGGATGTTGCTCTCACAGCTCTGTGGCGCGGGCTTGTAGTCCGTGAGGGCCTGAATGCCCTGCCATAGGCTTTGTGCGTTCCTGCTGTCTTTGAAGTGGGTGGTTATCTTGTGAGTGTATTCCTTTTTTGCTTCCTTGATGCCATGGGACAGGTTGGCTCTCGCTGTTCTCATGCCAGCTTCATCCCCAGCTCTGTAGGCTTTGTCTCTGGCCCTCAGCAGCCTGAGGACATCCCCTGTCAGCCATGGCTTCCAGTTTGCCCGAGTGATGATGTCTTTTGTGTGGGTCACATCATCAATGCACTTGGTGATGTAAGAGGTTACAGTGTCTGTATACTCCTCTATGTCTGTCCGGTTGTTGTAAGTGGCTGCCTGCTTAAACATTTCCCAGTCTGTTGTGTCAAAGCAGTCTTGAAGAGCATCGGAGGCTCCCTCAGGCCACACTTTTACCTGCTTACGAACCGGTTTGTTTGCTTTTACCCTTTGTCTGTATGCGGGCATTAGCATAACAGTTATGTGGTCTGAAAGTCCAATGTGGGGGAGGGGGGTAGCTTTGTATGCTCCTTTGTGTGTAGTGTAGACCAGGTCCAGGATGTTATCTCCCCTTGTTGGAAAATCAACATGCTGGTGTAGCTTTGGAAGTACAGTTTTAAGATCAGCATGGTTAAAATCTCCAGTGAAGATGGTGAAACCGTCTGGGTGTGCCGTCTGTTGTTCACTGACAGCCTGGTACAGTTCACTGAGAGCCGCGTTCTTATCGCTGTTGTTGTTGGTAGGCGGGATGTATACTGCGACTAGCAGAATCGCAGTAATTTCCCTTGGCAGGTAAAAAGGACGGCACTTTATGATCATAAACTCTGCCAGTGGTGAGCAGTGTTTGCATACTACTACAGTGTCCCGGCACCATTCGTCACGGATGTAAACACAGATTCCTCCTCCTCGTGATTTACCTCCCTTTACAATGGCCCTGTCTGCTCGATAGCATGCTAGCTGCTCCAGTTGTACAGCAGAGTCCGGAATGTTGTCATTTAACCAAGTCTCAGTGAAGACGAGCACACAGCAGTTACTTACTGTCCGGTTCGTTGATCTCAGCAGTCGTATGTAATCCATTTTGTTGTCCAGTGATCGTACATTTGCCAGGAGAATGGATGGTATGGCTGGGCGAGTTGGGCTGGCCGCTAGCCTGGCCCGGACGCCTCCGCGCTTGCCCCTCTTCTGCTTCCTCGCACACCGCTTCCGACGCTTTCTTTCCGGGGGAGGAGTAGCAGGCGAGTCCGGTGTTGTTGCAGGCCGGAGTAGTCCGAGTTCCTTTAGCGTCTCTGTTGCAAAGTCCAGAACGCTGCAAAACTTGCTTTTGCAGATGTCGATTAAAAACTGCCTGCTGTACTTGTAGTACGACGTAGTAAGACGAGACGAACACGTAAAACTTTCGGACAAACACTTTTTAAACGAACAAAACACCGTACGGTTAGGACAGAGAGAGGTCGCTGCGTGTGTACGCGCCGCCATCTTGGTTTCTGTGAGTGTGTCTGTGAGTGTGTGTGTGTGTCTGTCCCTCTCTATCTTCAAGAAACTCTTCCAAGGATACCTCATCTTTTAACACACCTAACACACACTTCCCTCCCCCCCTACCTAACACACACCTAACACACACTTCCCTCCCCCCTCTACCTAACACACACTTCCCTCCTCCCCTACCTAACACACACCCCCTACCTAACACACTGAATGTGGCCTGGACACACCCCTAAATAAATATAACTGACCATGCATAAAACTAATGACTCAACATCAACATCAATTAAAATGACACTGAAACTATGAAGAACAGAAATGACTAATGACTCATTTAAAAACACTGGTGTGTGTGTGTGAGTGCGCGCGTGTGTATATGTGTGTGTGTGTGTGCGTGCGTGCGTGCGTGTGTGTGTGCGTGCGTGTGTATATGTGCGTGTGTGTGCGTGCGTGCGTGCGTGCGTGCGTGCGTGTGTGTGTGTAATGTGTATGTCCAAGTGAGTGTATGTGTGCGTGTGTATAAATGTGTGTGTGTGTGTGTGTGTATAAATGTGTGGGTGTGTGCGTGTGTGTATATGTGTGTGTGGGTGTGCGTGTGTATAAATGTGTGTGCGTTTGTGTATATGTGTGTGTGTGTGTGTGCGTGTGTATAAATATGTGTGTGTATATGTGTGTGTGTGTGTGTGTGTATAAATGTGTGTGTGTGCGTGTGTATAAATGTGTGTGTGTGTGTGTGTGTGTGTGCAGGCAGTGGCTGGAGGTGGATCCCAGTAGGAGGTGCTGTGTAGATCTGACTAACATCGCTGTGTGTGTGTGTGTGTGTGTGTGTGTGTGTGCAGGCAGTGGCTGGAGGTGGACCCCAGTAGGAGGTGCTGTGTAGATCTGACTAACATCGCTGCAGCTGCACTTCCTGCTTCACCGTTGCCACAGAAACCACAGGACGTATCGGTGTCCAAGGACTTCATAGACAACCCAGAAGTCCCACCTCTGATATAAAACAAACACACACACACACATTTGTATCTCCACACTGATGTATCTCAATGACATACATATCACACACCATACTACTAGTGTGTGTGTGTGGGGGGGGGGGGGGGTAAGTTCAGGATCTGTGGGTACTTTAAAAGAATGAGGTCAGAACTCTGATATTACTTTGCTTATTAAAACACCTCCTCACACACACTGGTATACGACCTCCACACAAACATACATACACACCCTCATGCCCCACATGCAAACTCAGCACACACACACCTATATTCACACAGCTGGATTTGACCTCCGCATGTGTCTGAGAATGTGTGTGTGTGTGTGTGTGTGTGTGTGAGCATACAGGTAGCCGTGTAACCTAGTATATATATATGTGTGTGTATGTACATGTTTTTCTAACATGTTTCACATTATGTGAGGTGTAATGGCTCGCAGACTAATAAATGTCAAATGTTTCATTATTTGTGTTCAGTTGTTGCCATGGCAGCCATGTGTGCAGTATATCACCACCATACATTACACACACACATTTAGATTACACACACACACATTTAGATACACATTTAGAATAATATTTTACACACACACATTTAGATACACGTTTAGAATAACATTTTTCACACACATTTAGATACACGTTTAGAATAACATTTTACACACACACATGTAGATACACGTTTAGAATAACATTTTACACACACACACATTTAGATACATGTTTAGAATAACATTTTACACACACACATTTAGATACAGGTTTAGAATAACATTTTACACACACATTTAGATACACGTTTAGAATAACATTTTACACACACACATTTATGTTCACCCTACTTTTTGAAAGCTGGATATCTTGAAAACCCGGGGCAATAACGTTGTTATTTTGAAGACCAGGGGCAATAACGTGGCTATTTTGAAGACCGGAGGCAATAATGCGGCTATTTTGAAGACCGGGGGCAATAACGTGGCTATCTAGAACAGCAGGGGCAATAACGCAATTTCTAACTGATGTGTAGCCAGATTATACACATGTCAAACCTGTCCTTCCTAGGAAGCCAGACATTATACATGTCTATGCGGGCCGGGGCTATAACTACAAACAGACACCTCCCTTTTTATGAGCCTCCTATGGAGGCCTGTTCACATAGCCTACGTTGCAGAGCCACTTCAACTTTATTAATTTATGGTGAATAAATGTTACACTACTGCACAGCCCCATGCTGTTCTGACGAGGCGAGGCTAGCACGTTAGCAGCGGTTAGCTAACTATGCTACGTTAGTTGTCTAGCTATCTTAAGTCTCCTCCAAGTGACAATCATATTATACACAATGCTGGCAGTGCTGAGAACAATAAACATCCTTGTTTATCTTACTTACATTGAGTAGATGTGGCTTAATCTACAGATGTAGTGGTGGACCACTGTTATGGTTTGCTAAGGAGTAAGTTAACCCCTTGCTTAAAATAGGGGAGAGCTGGGAGGATAGAATTTAATCTAATTTAACATAATTACAGAAAGCATAATCAAGATTGAAAGCCATTGTTCTGTGTATCTGTGTTGCCTTAATCCCACACATGTCGTTTGACCGTCCTTTTCAACTCACATCACTATAAAATCCCATAATGGGGAAAAAACACTTGTGTAGTGGTTAAGGAGCTGGGCTAGCGTGCAGTGGTATTGTAGTGGAGCTGGGCTAGCGTGCAGTAATGTAGTGGTTAAGGAGCTGGGCTAGCCTGCAGTAGCCTGTAGGGTGGTGGTAGTGTAGTGGTTAAGGAGCTGGGCTAGCGTGCAGTAGTGTAGTGTAGTGGTTAAGGAGCTGGGCTAGTGTGCAGTAATAGTGTAGTGGTTAAGGAGCTGGGCTAGTGTGCAGTAGTAGTGTAGTGTAGTGGTTAAGGAGCTGGGCTAGTGTGCAGTAATAGTGTAGTGGTTAAGGAGCTGGGCTAGCGTGCAGTAGTGTAGTGTAGTGGTTAAGGAGCTGGGCTAGTGTGCAGTAATAGTGTAGTGGTTAAGGAGCTGGGCTAGCGTGCAGTAGCCTGAAAGTTGTCGGTTCAATTCCCGGCTTCCACCGTTGTGCCCTTGAGCAAGGCACTTAACCCCAAGTTGCTCCGGGGACAATGTGATCCCTTGTAATATAGCTGACATATGTAAGTCACTTTGGTCAAGAAGTGTCTGCTAAATGTAATGAAATGTAATGAATGGTTGAATCTCAATGTCCCCCCTCAGGTTTAAGCTCTGAACACTCAAAAACGTAACTGATATCCATTGATAAGTGCATATCCATTGATAACTGATATCCATTAATAACTGATATCCATTGATAAGTGATATCCATTGATATCTGATATCGATAAGTGATATCAATAACTGATATCCATTGATAAGTGATATCGATAACTGATATCCATTGATAAGTGATATCAATAACTGATATCCACTGATAAGTGATATCCATTGAAAACTGATATCGATAACTGATATCCATTGATAAGTGATATCAATAACTGATATCCATTGATAAGTGATATCCATCGATAACTGATATCCATTGATAAGTGATATTCATTGATAACTGATATTGATAACTGATATTCATTGATAACTGATATCCATTGATAAGTGATATCAATTGATAACTGATATCCATTGATAACTGATATCCATTGGTAAGTGATATCAATAACTGATATCCATTGATAAGTGATATCCATTGATAAGTGATATCGATAACTGAAATCCATTGATAACTGATATCGATAATTGATATCCATTGATAATTGAAATCCATTGATAAGTGATATCGATAACTGATATATCCATTGATAATTGAAATCCATTGATAAGTGATATCCATTAACTAGAAATGCAATTCCAAGGAATTACCAGTGCATGAAAATGCTAAAGTTGTGATGTAAAATAGATAATACAGAGATGGTTACTACGGTGATGCTAGGATAGACATGGTGGCTGCATAGCTTAATAAAAGTTGATAGTTTAAAAGTAGACTGTTTAGTAGTTGTTGATAGCCAGTAGATAGTTTAAAAGTTGTTGATAGACAGCTAGTTTAATAGATAGTTTAAAAGTAGACTGTTTAAAAGTTGAAGGTAAATAGTTTAAAAGTTGTTGACAGACTGGAAGTTTAATGAATGTTGATATTCAAATAGTTTAATGGCTGTGTATAGGTAGATATTTGACGATAACTGAAAGTTGGAATGGCTCTAATGTTTGCTAGCAGTTATGCTAAGATTTTTAACTATGCTAACCATGCTACTTAGCTAATGTTTTATAGCAGTGCTAGCAATGCTAACCATGCTACTTAGCTAACGTTTTCTAGCAGTTTAATGAATGTTGATATTCAAATAGTTTAATGGCTGTGTATAGGTAGATATTTGACGATAACTGAAAGTTGGAATGGCTGTTTGCTAGCAGTTATGCTAAGATTTGTAATTCTGCTAACCATGCTACTTAGCTAATGTTTTATAGTAGTGCTAGCAATGCTAACATGCTAACCATGCTACTTAGCTAACTTAACTAACATTTTGCAGTTTTGCTAAACATTTTAGCAGTTTTGCTAAACATGCTAACTATGCTAGCAATGCTAACATGCTAACTATGTTAACCATGTGACTTAGTTAACCAAGCTTATCATTTTTAGTAGTTATGCTAACTAGCATGCTAACCATGTTACTTAGCTAACTTAGCTAATCATTTTTAGTAGTTATGCTAACTATGCTAACTAGCATGCTAACATGTTAGCATGCTAAATATGCTAACCATGTTACTTAGCTAACCTAGCTAATAATTTTTAGCAGTTTTGTTAAAAATGCTAACTAGCATGCTAACATGCTAGTGTGCTAACTACGCTAACCATGTTACTTAGTTAACTTAGCTAATCATTTTTAGTAGTTATGCTAACTTTGCTAACTAGCATGCTAACATGCTAGCATGTTAACTATGCTAACCATGTTACTTAGCTAACCTAGCTAATCATTTTTAGCAGTTTTGCTAAAAATGCTAACAATGTTAGCAGTGCTAACATGCTAACTTTGCTTACCATGCTAACTAGCTACAGTGGGTAGGAGTCATAGTTGATGAAAAGTGTTGACAGTTGATGACAAGTTAAAAGTTGTTGATAGACAGCTAGTGAATGTATATAGTTTAAAAGTTTAAAAGTTGAATGTAGATAGTTTCAAAGTTGTTGATAGACAGCTAGTTTAATTACATTACATTACATTACATTACATTACATTTGGCTGACGCTTTTTAACCAAAGCGACTAACAACATGGTAAACAGTAAGTTTTAGAACAATTCTCACAATTTTAGGACAGTTTAAAAAAACATTAGAGTACAGTAAGAATAAGTGCGTCGGTGAGTGCTGTTTTTAACAGTTACTTGTCAGTTTAAAAAGGCTGGTGAGTGCTAGGATCAGTAAGACTTGTTGTAAGTGTTGCTATGAGAGTAGATGTTCTCTAAAGAGCTGGGTCTTCAGGAGTTTTTTGAAAGTGGAAAAGGATGTCCCTGCCCTTGTAGGAACTGGCAGTGTGTTCCACCAACGAGGAACAACAGATGAGAAAAGTTTGAATTGGCTTGAGCGTACCGGTGGTAGAGCTAGACGTCGTTCGTCAGAGGAGCGCAGCGGTCTGGAGGTAGTGTAAGTCTGTATGAGGGCATTCAAGTAGGTGGGAGCAGAACCGGAGACTACTTTGTAGGCAAGCGTTAGAGACTTGAATTTGATGCGGGCCGCCATAGGTAGCCAGTGTAGCTGGATGAGCAGCGGGGTAACATGTGCCCTTTTGGGTTGGTTGTAGACCAGGCGCGCCGCCGCGTTCTGGATCATCTGAAGTGGTTTCACTGCGCAGGCTGGGAGACCTGTCAGGAGGGCATTGCAGTAGTCGAGTCATGAGATGACTATTGCCTGAACCAGAAGTTGGGTAGCATCTTGAGTCAAGTAAGTCCTGATTTTCCGTATGTTGTAGAGTGCAAAACGGCATGACCGGGCGACTGAGGCAACATGATCTGAGAAGTTTAGTTGGTTGTCAAGAACAACTCCTAGATTTCTTGCAGTCCTGGTCGGTGAAACAGACAGGGAGTCAAATTTGATGTTGATGTCGTGGTGTATGGTAGGTTTAGCTGGGATGACCAGCAGTTCAGTCTTTGAGAGGTTCAGCTGGAGGTGGTGTGCCTTCATCCATGTAGCTATGTCTGAAAGGCAATCCGAGATCCGTGCTGAAACCAGGGGGTCGTCAGGTGGAAAGGACAGATAGAGCTGTGTGTCGTCTGCATAGCAGTCAAGTCAAGTCAAGTCAAGTCAAGTCAAGTCAAGTTTATTTATATAGCACATTTCATACACAGAGGTCATTCAATGTGCTTTACATAAACAAAACCAAACGATAATAACAAATAAAAGCATAGAAGGGCAATATAGTAGTGGTATGAGAAGCCGTGCGAACGGATAATCTGTCCCAAGGAGGTGGTGTAGATAGCAAAGAGGAGGGGGTTTAATAGATAGATAGTTTAATAGATAGATAGTTTAATAGATAGATAGTTTAATGATAGTTTAAAAGTAGACCGTTTAAAAGTTGAATGTAAAAAGTTCAGTAGTTTAATGGGTTACATTGTTTAACAGTGGATTATTGTAGTGAGGACTTTTATTTTGAAACAGTTTTGGGCAGAGGAAACAGTTGAATAGGATGTGTAGTCTTAATTGACCCAGATTGTATGCTTAAAGCCTGAGGCTGCAGGTGGCCTGAACACCTGCCATAGGATTCTAATTGCTTAACGGCCGTATTATGATGTCACAATCGGCAATGTTAAGTCTATGGGGATTTTTAAAAAGTTTTTCTTTAATAGTTTAAAAAGTATAAAAGTTGAAAAGTTGAAAAGACATAGCAGCTTGGTCCGTTTGAAGACCTACGTTACAAAGTTTGAACGAAGTTTCTAAGTTAAACTGTTCAAGAGAAATTGCGTACGGAAAAAGTGGTAAGCGGAAGAAGAAGTTGTTGAAGTTGCCTAGGAAGAACAGTGCAGTGCATTTTCATGCACTGTAATAACTGATATAGTATAGTATAGTATAGTAGTATAGTATAGTATAGTAGTATAGTATATATACTCTTTTGATCACGTGAGGGAAATTTGGTCTCTGCATTTATCCCAATCTGTGAATTAGTGAAACACACACAGCACACAGTGTACACACAGTGAGGTGAAGCACACACTAATCCCGGCGCAATGTGCTGCCTGCATCAACAGCGGCGCTCAGAGAGCAGTGAGGGGTTAGGTGCCCTGCTCAAGGGACCTTCAGCTGTGCCTACAGGTCGGGGTTCGAACTTCAGCTGTGCCTACAGGTCGGGGTTCGAACCGGCAACCCTCCGATTACAGGTCCGAAGTGCTAACCAGTAGGCCACGGCTGCCCAAAATCAATTGATAACTGATATCCATTAACAACTGATATCCATTGATAAGTGATATCAATTGATAACTGATATCCATTCATAAGTGATATCCATTAATAATTGATATCCATTGATAAGTCATATCCATTGATAAGTGATATCCATTAATAACTGATATCCATTGATAAGTGATATCAATTGATAACTGATATCCATTGATAATTGATATCCATTGATAAGTGTGTATCCATTAATAACTGATATCCATTGATAAGTGCGTATCCATTAATAACTGATATCCATTGATAAGTGATATCAATTGATAACTGATATCCATTGATAATTGATATCCATTGATAAGTGTGTATCCATTGATAATTGATATCCATTGATAATTGATATCCATTGATAAGTGCATGCCATTAATAACTGATATCCATTGATAAGTGATATCCATTGATAACTGATATCGATAACTGATATCCATTAATAACTGATATCCATTGATAACTGATATCCATTGATAAGTGATTGAGATTGATAAGTGATATCCATTGATAACTGATATCCATTGATAAGTGATTGAGAGGCTGCAAGGGCTCAACATGCTAATAACTGAAATGGGTCATCACCTGTGACTAAGGGTGTGAAAAGGCGATCCGATTCACATCTAGATACATGGGCACGATTCACATCTAGATACATGGGCACGATTCACATCACATCTAGATACATGGGCACGATTCGCATCTAGATACATGGGCACGATTCACATCACATCTAGATACATGGGCACGATTCGCATCTAGATACATGGGCACGATTCACATCACATCTAGATACATGGGCACGATTCACATCACATCTAGATACATGGGCACGATTCACATCTAGATACATGGGCATGATTTACATCACATCTAGATACATGGGCACGATTCACA
Source organism: Alosa sapidissima (assembly GCF_018492685.1). NCBI lineage: Eukaryota > Metazoa > Chordata > Actinopteri > Clupeiformes > Clupeidae > Alosa > Alosa sapidissima. The sequence continues at coordinate 31,552,110 of NC_055975.1, forward strand.
TCACATCTAGATACATGGGCACGATTCACATCTAGATACATGGGCACGATTCCCATCTAGATACATGGGCACCATTCGCATCTAGATACATGAGCACGATTCACATATATGGGCAGGATTTGCATCTATATACATAGGCAAGATTCGATACAAGAAAAGATACATGTTCATAAAAAAACGATTCAGTACGATTTGATTCGATGCAATTCGATGCAGTTCAAAAATTGAAGGCATTCTGAAAATCATTATGTATGTGTGTCTGTGTGGTTAAGAGGCTGGGCTAGCATGCAGTTGCCTGATTCAATATCTTTCCATCATTGTGCCCTTGAGCAAGGCACTTAACCCCTAGTTGCTCAGAGCAGGGGTTCCCAAACTTGTCCACGACAAGGCCCCCCAAATACCACTAGGTTCTGGCCAAGGACCCCCTTGATGTTTTATTAAACCCATCGACAATACTACGGCAAATGTAAAAATATATTAAGCTAATCCAAATAATTATTTTAGCCACAAGCACTACGCGATGGAGCATACAGTGTGTAAAAATTGTATTTGGGGCTTTCTGCTATATGAGAGCTATCACTCTACTATTATTCCCAGTCATTATCATGGGAAATATAATGTTCAGATATGCGTCACATTATTATAATGGAATTGTATAACAACCCTCATAGTAATAGGTATATTTTAAAATTTTCAGATGTATTTATTTGTTGCTTTTATTTTTCCTTGTTGCTGAGGCCCCCCTGGCACCCCCTCGCGGCCCCCCAGGGGGCCCCGGCCCCCACTTTGAAAACCACTGGCTCAGAGGACAGTGGCCCTTGACACATGTGAGTCGCTTTGGATGAGACGTCTGCTAAGTGAAACATGTAAATATGTGATGATCAGACATGGCACACACATACAGAATAATCATACAGACATTTTTACATTGGATCACTCATTCACACACACACACACACACACACACACACACACAGTGCTGGTTCAGACCTCCATGGGGGCCTGAGCAAAATCCTGCTAAGGGGCCCTCCTACCTGAACTCTGAGGCCCAAAATGTAACCATTTTTTTGCTGAACTGCTACTTTCATCTGGAGCACCAGTGGCGCTGGAAGAGCGGGGGCGGGGCATGCGTCCGCACCAGGACACCATGGCAACGGTGTGCAGAGCATGCGTCCGCACCAGGACACCATGGCAACGGTGTTCAGAGCATGCGTCCGCACCAGGACACCATGGCAACGGTGTTCAGAGCATGCATCCGCACCAGGACACCATGGCAACGGTGTTCAGAGCATGCGTCCGCACCAGGACACCATGGCAACGGTGTTCAGAGCATGCGTCCACACCAGGACACTTGTGATTCTCCGTGTAGAGAGCCATGGCAACGGTGTGCAGAGCATGCGTCCGCACCAGGACACTTGTCATTCTCCGTGTAGAGATAGCCATGGCTACACTGGCCAGGCAACAGTGTGCAGAGCATGCGTTCTCTATGATCTGCAGGGTTAGGGCCTCCTCGACGAGGATCATTTGCGCTCCATTTGAATGCTATTATGGAACCGTGGACTGAAAGAAACACTGAACTAAACATTTTCCAGATTAGGAAATATTTCTTAATTTAGTGTTGTGGCATACAATTCATTTTTTATTTTATTTTATTTGAGCGTACAGTTCTGTCATTAACCTAATCTAGGCTATGTCTTTTACATTTCCATATACTTATACTTAGTTCTGTAATTAACCTAATCTAGGCTATGTCTGTGTGTGTGTGTCTTTTACATTTCCTTACAAAATAGATATTGTAGCGTAGGCCTATCATGCATTAACACACACACACACCAGTAGCGCAACAAACCAATGGTGGGCCCAGGTGCGAGAGCGCTACGCGGGCCCCATACTGACGAACTTTGGCCCAGGATGAATTAGCTCTGATACATGCCATACACATTAAGGGTGACTTCAATTGTTTATGCAAAGGGCCTGAGGCACCGAAGTAGTTTAGTAGTTACAGATTACAATTTCAAATAAAAAACACACGACTACATATCCATTACATTAAAAAATATAAAAAATTAAAAACATTAACAAATAATTTTATTAACTGTCTGCAGGCCAGGGTAATCTAATATTACTGCATTAACATCAACTCGCATGGAATTATGGAAACACTCAATGCGCCTCTTCAACCCTCTGCTGAAACTGCAAGCGTTGCTTGCTTATAAACTCGCACTGTGCAGAAACAAAACTTAATGTAGCCTAACTTATTTAACCGTGCAGAAACCAAATAAAATCATTTATATGCATACAATCCCCAATATGCGTGAATTAGGCCATTAGAAGAAGGCCATCTTACGAGCCTTTCGTTGTGCAAAATCGTCAACGATGTTCCCAATATTTAATGCTCTGGCTCTTGTATTTTCAATGGACAGGATAGCTAACCCACGGAGCCTCTCCTGCCCCATGCTGCTCCTTAGGTAGGTCTTAATAAGTTTGAGTTTGGAAAAAGATCGCTCAGCTGTTGCCACAGTCACAGGCAATGTCAGAAACAACATGAGAGCAGTACACACTTCCCCGAATGTGGATGTTACACTGTCATAATCTACCACCAGCATTTTGGCAAGTTGAAAAATAGATGACTTCTGTAAAATATCTGCTTTAAAGCAAGACCTGAATGAGAGGAGTTGTGTTGGGAATGTCGGTGCAATGTCCCTGCTATAATGGTCTGACAAACGTCTTGCCTTTTCAAGCAGTTAATCATCACCTGCGAGTTGAAGGGTCATAGGACGTAAAGACTCAAACACATGACAAGTTTCCCGCATACTTGCAAATCTTTGGGAGAGCTGACTGATTATGATGTCCAGAGTTGCATTAAATACCTGCACTTTGAAGTATCTATCTGCATCGGTTAAGCGCTCATCTTCCGATAGTTCGTCAAAGTGACGCTTCACTCCGTGCTCTAACATTCTAAAGTTCTAAAAAAAAAAAAGGAGGCAGGGCGGGGGTAGCGACGGGCCCCGGGAGGTCACGGGCCCTGGTGCGACTGCACTTGCTGCACCTACTATAGTTACGCCACTGACACACACACACAGCTTGATCAGTGAACACACACACACAGCTTGATCAGTGAACACACACACACACAGCTTGATCAGTGAGTCCACATCACCTCTTCTGCTGGGAGGGCACAAGGACATCTAACACTCCTGATGCAAGCACACCCCCCCCACTCACACACACTCACTCACTCACACACACACACAAGCAATGCATTAGGTTCATCAGATAGATGAACCTAATGCATGCAGGGGGCCCCCAATCGAGTTTCTTTCTCTTTATTTACATAATAAATAACATAAACAAGTGACATCAATGAATGAATAAATTAAACAATTAATAATTCAAAACAAGAAAATTCTGATTTCATGATCAATATGTCTGCCTACCTCTACTGTGTCTGCCAGCCTTTGAGTCACGCGCATAAACTAGACACCTCGGGTGCATAGACAATTCGTGCAGACACTGCATCAAGTTCAAAAATCGGAAGAGATGGTAATGTTAAGAAAAGTCACAAAAAAGGACGTATCCCTCTGGTGCCGAAAACAGTAAGAAGAAAATGACAGAGGAGGAGAAAAACGAGCAAGATACAGGTATGTTTGCATGATTATTTACAGTATGTTTTGTGCTTGAGGTAGCTAGCTAGCTGTCATGATCTAATATAAGCCATCACCAGAGCTAAATCCCTGCCATCAACAGAGAAATGTCTCCCATTAATATATATTTATCTAGGTGTATTTCAGATGTCAAGGATATTGGGATTGTTTTGGATGTTCAATCAAGCATGTACCCTAGCCATAGGTGGGCTTATGTTGTAAATTAAAGTTAGCTAGCTGACTGAAGTGGACATTAGCACTACAGTAGCTACATGAAAACGGAGCTGAAGGCAAATTTACCAGAGGGATTGTTTCTGATTTGGCACCTGAAAGTGTTGATAGTTTATTACTGTTCTATAATATGTGACATAGTGGTAAGTCTGATAGCAACAGCAGGCTAAGCCCAGGCTCCCAGTCCCAACCCACTGACTAGCGCGACTCTGGGCATCGGTAACGTTCCAGCTTCATAGGCAAAGATGGAACAGTACGTGCGCTCTGCTCTAAGATCTTTGGAGAGAGATGGTAGTGTTTGAGAAAATATACCATGTTGGGTGGGGAGACTTCTGTGATGGAAATAAACTTACATTTGATTAAGATAGTGGCAAGTGATGTAGCGGTGCTACCCTAATATTTAGGCTGCAGTAGATCACCATGTTAAGCGTTACTTTTGATTATGCCTCATTTGCCAATAGAATATGAATTGTTACATGTGGAATTGCTTGTTGATGAGTGTAAGTAATGATAGCAAAATAAACTCATTCTGCTCGATCAAATATGCACTTATGCAATATTTTTTTTTTTTTCAGAGACACTGTTGAAGTACTACACATCTCTACCACTACTTAACTCTACCTCATCAAGTGTCTGCCTCCATGGCTGATGACACAGAAGGTGAGGTTTTCTTGATGGCAAATGGTTACATAGCCTGTTAATATGACATGACCCATTTAACATAGTTTTTGTTTTATTTATTTATGTATTTATTTAATCATTGCAGGTTTGTCCACTGCAGAGCTGCAGATACCTGAAAGCCAGGAACGAAGTAGGAATAAGTATCTATTTTTTGGGACATTTTATTTTTGATTATTAATGTTTGTCTATTTTGGTTTTATTTTGTAGTTGAAGATTGATCATTTAATGCACATTTGCGGATTTGTTCTGCAAATCTGTTGAAAAACAAGTCATTAAACGGATGTACTTGTTTACAACAAATACAAATGCTATTGTATTTTGTTATTTGTCAATTCAACTTCAGTAAACCACCCTTAGTGCTTCACTTTGAATATGAATGTTTCAAATAAATCTGTGATTTTATACCCTCTAAGATTAAAAGGTGACAGGGTTGGTGTAAATAACAACTAATACATTGGTTTACCAAGCACATGGGGCCAGAAGTGTAGAGCGGAGCCCCAAAACATTTTTGGCATGTCAGCAAGGATGGATTACTGAATGAGCCTACCGAGTCATTATGCATCTGTGTCCAGGGGGACAGTAGTTCATAATCAGTCACTGTATTAATACATAACCTCACTGTATTAATTTATAATATGACATTATAGTGTGAAGTTGTCAATTATCGCCAAGCACAGGTGACTCTGCGTTATGGGAGGGGGCCCCCAAATCAAATTCTGCTTAGGGCCCCCAAAAGGCTCGGGCCGGCACTGCACGCACACACTCTATCTGCCCTTAAATCACACACACACACACAGTAAACCTCTATCTGCCCTTAAATCACACACACACACACACACACACAGTAAACCTCTATCTGCCCTTAAATCACACACACACACACACACACTGTAAACCTCTATCTGCCCTTAAATCACACACACACACACACACACACAGTAAACCTCTATCTGCCCTTAAATCCTAACAGGCAGGAACCATACTGTCACCATCACTAACACACACACCAGGCTTGGGTCTCTCTAACACACACACACACATCCACTAAAACACTGTCAGAATACAACAGACACTACAGAATCAAGAATCCCTGTTCACGAGTAAGAATGAACAGGGATTCTTGATTCTTAGAATTCAAGATGGCTGCAAACGCTAAACTTCGTGAAGATACTGTCTGTATAAATCGTCTTGTAAGTAAACTACCAGTGCTTTTTCAAAGTTCTCAATGTCTCGTTTTAAATGTCAGGGCCCTCGGAAGTCTTGTGGAGATACATTGAGCCTCGTAAATGGGTGTAAAACAGTGATTTATTTGCATGGCTAGCCCGATGCCGAAGCACCACCATTGAAAAAGCTGTTGGTAGCATCGGCTAACTAACGCCAGATTTTGGAGTGCAGGGGACAAGCCGAGATAGGCTAGGAGACATACGTTCACACTCGGTATCATGTTTCAATACACTTTAGGTCAATATCACACCGGAATTCTCCTTTAAATCCTAACAGGCAGGAACCGTACTGTCACCATCACTAACACACACACCAGGCTTGGGTCTCTCTAACACACACACACACATCCACTACCCCCTTTACACACACACACACACAGGGAGTCAATTCGTCTTGAGATGCTCTGTCAGCAGAGTGTGATCACGTGGTCAGTGGTTAATGTGTCTTGCTCTTGTGTGTGTGTGTGTGTGTGTATGAGAAAGAGAGAGAGCAAATCTCCTCCCCGGTTCGCGTCACCGCTGTCTCGATTACGAGCGGCAGGTAAAGAGACAGCGCGAGTGGAAAAATATGTTTGATGAAAAGCGGCCGCCTCCTGCGCGCGGGTGAGTGTGTTATTTGTGTCTGCATTTGTGCTTCACGTGATGACGTGTTCGGTCCTCAGCTTGTTGATCTCGAGCGATCTGACCGAGGGGATCCCACTCGCGTGGGGCGTTTTCATCTCTGGATCCCGACCAGAGGAATAGATGGTGGGCTCGTGCCAATAGATGCGCCGGTATCCCCAACGAAATACCGAGAGATGTCGGCGTGAGAGACCAAGAAAGCCCGACAGATGGTGGTCTGTCTCTTCTTGTGTGTCTTTGTGTGCATATCTGATGAAAACGGAGTATTACATGTGTGTTGTTCCTGTCTTATGACGTGATGGTGTGTGTGTGTGCTGTGAAGCTGATTTCTAATTTGCGCTTCTCTATTTTTTCCTCTATAGCTCTCGCGCCCACTGTCCTCCGCGCGATCCTTAGATGACCCGCTCGTAAGGAGCTCTCGCTCTCTTCCCGGCCATGGCATGCGCCCCTTCTCGCCTCATCTGCACACGCGCCGCTCTCAGGCTCGAGACAAGTGAACAAGATGGGCATCCGCGCGAGAAACCCGGAGCCCCGAGAGGCTCTGGCGGGAACGGACAGGGACGGTACGCTACTACTGTCAGGCAGAGAGGACGAGAAGCGGAGCGTGCAGGGCGCGGGGCTACTGGCCAAGACGCCGTTGGGCTACACGCGCCCGGTCAAACGGGGGAACATCCGAACCCGGAGGATACAGAATCATATCTACGATGCGCTTGAAAGACCACGAGGTTGGGCTCTTCTGTACCACGCATTTGTGTGAGTAGGCTGCTCTTTCACACACTCTTAACACACTCCCACATATATAAACTGCTCTTTCACACACTCTTAACACACTCCCATAAACTACTCTTTCACACACTCTAACACACTCCCTCGTGTTATGTTTCGTGGTTATGGAATTTTATCAGATACTTTTGTCCAAAGTGACTTACAGAATATGAAATTACAATAGTTAAAATCAACAGTTAACAGATTTTAAAACGTTGTTAAGCCTGCATTGAGCAAATTAGTAATAATAACAATAATATCAATGCAATATAAAATAGGGTAAGGCTATTTGCACCCCTGGTACAATTAGCAGTGTATGCTATTCGTACCCTGGTGCAATAAGTAGTGAATTATATTCATACCCAGGTGCACACAGCAATGTGTTCTATTAGTACCCCGTCTGGTACAAATTTTAATGTATGCTATTCGTACCCTGGTGCACACAGCAATGTGTTCTATTAGTACCCCGTCTGGTACAAATATCAGTGTATGCTATTTGCACCCCTGTGCATTTATTCTGGCATATTGATCACACAATGTAATATATATATATTTTTTTTTTTCAAACAAGCAACATGTTTTTGTTGTTACGTAACAGGGTGTGAATAGCTTAGCTGTGTAATAGACACTCTGAATAAGGTAGCCTATGCTGTTTGCATTAATGTACAGTTAGAAGTGGATGCTATTCGTACCCTGGTGTTTATAGTACTGCATGCTATTTGTATAAAATATCAATAATGAAAATAAACGGAAACCATAAATATATAAACCATAACTCACATGTTATAGAAACCATAAATATATAAACCATAACTAAATCAACCACAAATATATAAACCATAACTCTAAAAATTAATGAATTAGGTGTTGCTGAACACATACGTCTTCAGACGGCTCTTGAAATCCCCAAAGCTGTCGCAAGAACACAGCACTCTAAGCAGCTCATTTCACCACTGAGGAGCCAACGAGGAACCACAGAGGAAAAGAGTCTTGAATTTGACCTCCTAGCGTTAATGGCTAGATAGTGTGTGTCAGTGTGTGTGTGAGTGTGAAGCATAGATTCTGTCTACAACAAGTGTGTGTGTGTGAGTGTCTCTCTCTCTCTCCCTCTGTGTGTGTGTGTGTGTGTGTGTGTGAAAGAGAGAGATCGAGAGAGAGAGAGAGAGAGCAAGACACTGTGTGTGTGTGTGTGACTGTGAGACTGAAAGAGTCTCTGTGTGTGTGTGTGTAACTTTAAACAACTGTGGCAACTACAGTAAATGTAAATGAGTGTGTGTGTGAGAGAGAGAGTGTGTGTGTAAGTGTGTGTGAGTGTGTATGTGTGTGTGTGTGAGAGAGAGAGAGAGAGAGAGAGAGAGAGAGAGATGCACTGATGCATGTTAATTTTCACCAAAAACCGGGACAATTCGTATCCCGGGAAATATTGTTAATTATTCGGGACAGTCACTCAAAAAAGAGAACAATCCCGGGAAATCCAGTGCATGTGGCAATCCTAACACACACACACACACAAACACTAGCCCACTGCTCAGAGGGAACACACACACATGCACACATACACACAAACACTCTCTCTCTCTTTTCTCTCTCTCTCACACACTGTGTGCGTGTGTTTGTGTGCGTGTGTGTGTGTGTGTGTGCATGTGTGTGTGTGTGTGTGTGTGTGTGACGCATGTGCATGTGTGTGTGTGTGTGTGTGTGCAGGTTGTAAAGATTCTTATGCGTTACAGATGTACACGGTTACAGCATGTCCATTGTTGCTAGGTAACAGTTCTAAATTTAGTGAAAGTTCAAAAGTGAAAGTAAATATTGATTCTCTGTGAGCACAGTGGCTGTTTCCCAAAGTCGGGCGTGCTTCCTTAATAGAAGGCTTCCTTGCAAGTCGGGTTCTACGAAGATGAGGCTAGAGGCCTCTCTAGCGTTCTCCTAGCGTTCTCTAGCGTTCTCTAGCGTTCTCCCTAGCGTCTCTCTAGCGTCTCTCTAGCGTTCTCTAGTGTTCTCCTAGCGTTCTCTAGCGTTCTCTCTAGCGTTCTCCCTAGCGTCTCTCTAGCGTTCTCCTAGCGTTCTCTAGCGTTCCCTAGCGTTCTCCCTAGCATCTCTCTAGCGTTCTCTAGCGTTCTCTAGCGTTCTCCCTAGCGTTCTTCCTAGCGTTCTCCCTAGCGTTAGCGTTCTCGGACTCTACTTTGGAAAAGACTTGCCAGTGTGGACGTGCACGTCACAGTGGTTCCGCTTTTAACTGCACGCTGAGGATTATGGGTATTTTTAACTGCATGCTGCTGTTTCAGTAGGGGCGCTGCTCCGATGCATGTCAACGCAGAGGATTATGGGTATTTTTGTTCACTTGAGGATCCACAGATGCATACTTGAAATTTTTTCAGAATGAAGGGCACGAATTTCAGAGTATTTTGACATTGGAACAGTGCTCAGCTCGATGACGTGGCATCCTTGAAAAGTTGGCCGTTGAGTATGCTTCCTTGACTGTGGGAAACAGCTAGTGACTAGGTGTGCATGAGTGTGTGTGTGACTGTGTGTGTGTAAGAGAGAGTGAGTTGATGAGTGATGTGTGTTTGTAAGTTTATGTCTGTGTGTGTTTGTGTGTGTGTGTATACATTTCTGTTCATGTTTCTGTTTGTGTATACCCCATGGCCTGTATTCATTCTTGCAGGTTTGTGTGTGCCATTTAAGGCCAGCATCTAACTACAACATAAGGAACTAGATGGCAAACAATCTCTAATAATAATAATAATAATGATAATAATAATAATAATAATAATAATAACAACTATATAACGGTGACCTCTGATCGTACTGTAATTATACCATGGTCTAGGTTGAAAAAGTGATATACTACACCTATAAAATTATTATGATGTTGCTTGACCACGCCTGAGTTAGTCCGCTCTGCTGTGACTTATCAACATTACTCAGCGTTGCGATAAATAGCTGAAAAAACTAACGATTTTACATCTAAAACTCATTTAGTATTAATAATTGATTTCATATTTATTTATTCATAAGTGACCATGGTATAAACGGGATAATGCCCTTCGATGCGTCCATTATCAGAAATAAATGGACTTCGCGGAAGCAACCGTCGGACGGTTCACACCTCCGCGTCGTCCATTTATTTCTGATAATGGACACCTCGTCGGGCATTATCCCTTACGTAATCTACGCCTGACTGCGACCACTGGACCACTGTATTTGTGGTGGCTCAGTAGTCGGCCTGTATGGAGATAGTAATAGAATCAGTATTAGCTGTACTATAGCTATAATATACTATAGCGCAAACACTATCTAACTACAGCATAACAAACTAATCTAACTCAGGGGTGGGCAAACTGCGGCCCGCGGGCCGGATCCGGCCCGCCAAGCACTTTCATCCGGCCCGCCGAGCATTTCATTTGGTTATCAGGCTGCTCGCTATTTTTTTCCTGCGAAAGAGACGACGTTGGTTAGCTTTACTGCAAACTGCTTTTCACTCTCCTTAGAGAACGTTTACAATGTCAATGTCAAAACATCATGTTAAATAGAGATAACATCATGTTAAACTAAGCTAACTTAAGTAAAATTTATAGTGCATACTTTTGACTTTTACTTCGTTACATTTTACAGCAATTATCTGTACTTTTACGCTGCTACATTTCTACAACACCATCGTTCCTTTTTACGATACATTTTATGATCAGTTTTTTTTTTCTCTCTGACAAACACGTTTGTTTTACCAGGGGGCGGGGTTGCTACCAAAGATTCTGGAGCGCTACGTGCATTCTTAGAAACATAAGCTTCTAGTCTAGACCAGGCAAAGCGTGAGCTTGTAGCCATCTGCATTCGGTAGGCTATATTCACCAGACCCATGGCGACACTGTACATGCAACTGTGTTCTGTGCCTTTCTCTGTCTGTTATCTGCAGCATTAGGGCCTCCTCTCCGATGAGATTGCTATCCGCGGATCAGCGAAGTTACAGGCTATGCCCATGCTTCTGTCACACGTCTGATCATTTGCGGCACAAATGAATGGTAGACTATTAATGAACCGGTGGCCGGAAAAAAACGTAACATTTTCCAGATTAGGAAATATTCCTTAATTGTGTGTGATCAAATAAAGATGCATAGCCTACAATTGGGGGGTAGTAATGTGAGTGTTCATTCAATGTCTATGCGTCTGAACCTAATCATAAAGACACCTTTCTCAGCAACTTTTCTGTTCAATCAGCATAATTGTCATTACGATCCACCCAACGTTTTCCTTGTCTACCCCGTTAAAATTTTAGGCTCTCGTGGTTTGCTGACAGATATTACTCATCAGATCACCCTAGTTAGATAACCAGAATTACAGAATGCAATTGTAATTCTCTAGAATTGTAGGTCAGAATGTAAACTGGGCCACAGATGGTAAGCACAATTGCATTAGCTTAAAACTATCTAGTCGAGTATAACCTAAAACTAGCTTAATTAAAATGCCACAGCCCATACTGATTTTTCGTTTTAGAATATAGTATATAAATCATTATGCAAATACTTTTACTTTTAATACTTAAAGTAGGCTACATTTAAAAGCAAAAACTTTTTACTTTTACTTAAGTAGGGTTGTCATTGTGGTACTTTTACTTTTACTAAAGTAAATATTTCTCTGTGTATTTGTACTTTTACTTAAGTACTGAGTTTCAGTACTTCCTCCACCACTGGTTATCTCCTTTGCAGCAGATCTAACGTGAACATTATGCGATCCATTTAATTGGGAACGCGTCTGCGCTCACGAGAGGGAGAGAGCCACAGGTTCCAGCTGGCTTGTCATTGTTGATAATTGATATCTCCTTCTTATAAGAAACTTTTAAAAGGAAATCATGAAGGCAACAGTAGTTCCCACTACTGACCATTTAAAAACTGTGAGAGGGCCCAGCCGTAGGTACAGCACTAGCCATAGCGGAGCAGGCAGAAGATCATTGAGAAATAAACATGAATTAAAGCGACTGTCTTAAAGCAACAGTGCACAATTTATACATTTGTTAAACAGCATAAAATACAGCATAAAATACAGCATAAAATTATACAGCATAAAATTATACAGCATAAAATTATAAATTAAAAAACAGCAAAAGAAAAAAAACAGCATAAAATTATATCCAAGATGGCGGCGTGTACACACGCAGCGACCTCTCTCTGTCCCAACCGTATGGTGTTTTGTTCGTTTAAAAAGTGTTTGTCCGAAAGTTTTACGTGTTCGTCTCGTCTTACTACGTCGTACTACAAGTACAGCAGGCAGTTTTTAATTGACATCTGCAAAAGCAAGTTTTGCAGCGTTCTGGACTTTGCAACAGAGACGCTAAAGGAACTCGGACTCCTCCGGCCTGCAACAACACCGGACTCGCCTGCTACTCCTCCCCCGGAAAGAAAGCGTCGGAAGCGGTGTGCGAGGAAGCAGAAGAGGGGCAAGCGCGGAGGCGTCCGGGCCAGGCTAGCGGCCAGCCCAACTCGCCCAGCCATACCATCCATTCTCCTGGCAAATGTACGATCACTGGACAACAAAATGGATCACATACGACTGCTGAGATCAACGAACCGGACAGTAAGTAACTGCTGTGTGCTCGTCTTCACTGAGACTTGGTTAAATGACAACATTCCGGACTCTGCTGTACAACTGGAGCAGCTAGCATGCTATCGAGCAGACAGGGCCATTGTAAAGGGAGGTAAATCACGAGGAGGAGGAATCTGTGTTTACATCCGTGACGAATGGTGCCGGGACACTGTAGTAGTATGCAAACACTGCTCACCACTGGCAGAGTTTATGATCATAAAGTGCCGTCCTTTTTACCTGCCAAGGGAAATTACTGCGATTCTGCTAGTCGCAGTATACATCCCGCCTACCAACAACAACAGCGATAAGAACGCGGCTCTTAGTGAACTGTACCAGGCTGTCAGTGAACAACAGACGGCACACCCAGACGGTTTCACCATCTTCACTGGAGATTTTAACCATGCTGATCTTAAAACTGTACTTCCAAAGCTACACCAGCATGTTGATTTTCCAACAAGAGGAGATAACATCCTGGACCTGGTCTACACTACACACAAAGGAGCATACAAAGCCACCCCCCCCCCCCCCCCCCACATTGGACTTTCAGACCATATCACTGTGATGCTAATGCCCGCATACAGACAAAGGGTAAAAGCGAACAAAACGGTTCGTAAGCAGGTAAAAGTGTGGCCTGAGGGAGCCTCCGATGCTCTTCAAGACTGCTTTGACACAACAGACTGGGAAATGTTTAAGCAGGCAGCCACTTACAACAACCGGACAGACATAGAGGAGTATACAGACACTGTAACCTCTTACATCACCAAGTGCATCGATGATGTGACCCACACAAAAGACATCATCACTCGGGCTAACTGGAAGCCATGGCTGACAGGGGATGTCCTCAGGCTGCTGAGGGCCAGAGACAAAGCCTACAGAGCTGGGGATGAAGCTGGCATGAGAACAGCGAGAGCCAACCTGTCCCGTGGCATCAAGGAAGCAAAAAAGGAATACACTCACAAGATAACCACCCACTTCAAAGACAGCAGGAATGCACAAAGCCTATGGCAGGGCATTCAGGCCCTCACGGACTACAAGCCCGCGCCACAGAGCTGTGAGAGCAACATCCCTCTGCTCAACAACCTGAACCGCTTCTTTGCTCGCTTTGAAGCACAAAACAGCACCTGCCCACAGAAGACCCATCCCCCTCTACATGAGCAGCCCCTGTGCCTCTCTGCCGACAGCGTGAAGAGGACACTTGCTGCTATCAACACCCGTAAGGCAACAGGTCCAGACAACATCCCAGGTCGTGCGCTGAAGGACTGCGCAGGGGAGCTTAAGGATGTCTTCACAGACATCTTTAACACTTCCCTGAAGCAAGCCATCGTCCCATCATGTTTCAAAGCTGCCACCATCATACCTGTGCCGAAGAAAACTGCTCCATCCTGCTTCAATGACTACCGCCCTGTGGCACTGACACCCATCATCATGAAGTGCTTTGAGCGGCTTGTCATGTCACATATCAAATCCATTCTCCCCCCCACCATGGACCCCTTCCAGTTTGCATACCGAGCCAAGCGGTCTACAGAGGATGCAATCTGCTCTGCCCTCCACCCAGCCCTCACCCACCTGGAAAAAAGAGACTCATATGTGAGATTGCTGTTTATAGACTTCAGTTCTGCATTCAACACCATAATACCACAACAACTCATCTGCAAACTTAACAAACTGGGACTCAGTACCTACCTCTGCAACTGGCTACTGGACTTCCTCTGTCAGAGGCCTCAAGTAGTACGTGTTGGCAACAATACCTCAAGCAGCATCACACTGAGCACAGGGCCCCCCCAAGGCTGCGTGCTCAGTCCGCTGCTCTTCACCCTGCTGACGCATGACTGCACTGCAACCTACAGCAACAATCACATAGTGAAATTTGCTGACAACACAACTCTGGTGGGTCTCATCACCAAGGGCGACGAGACTCAATACAGGTTGGAGGTCGACCATCTGACCACGTGGTGCAGGGACAACAACCTCCTGCTGAACGTCAGCAAGACCAAAGAGATTGTTGTTGACTTCCGGAGAGGTCACACCCAACACCTGCCACTGACCATCGACGGTGCTGTGGTGGAGAGAGCGAGCAGCACCAAATTCCTGGGGGTGCACATCAGTGAAGACCTCTCCTGGACCACCAACACTGCATCACTGGCGAAGAGAGCTCAGCGCCGCCTGTACTTCCTGCGGAAACTCAGGCGAGCAAGTTCTCCACCAGCCATCATGACCACATTCTACCGAGGCACCATTGAGAGCATCCTCTCCAGCTGTATCGCTGTGTGGGGCGGAAGCTGCACTGAATACAACAGGAAAGCCCTGCAGCGCATAGTGAACACAGCTGGAAGGATTGTTGGTGCTTCACTGCCCTCCCTGAAGGACATTTACACCACCCACCTCACCCACAAGGCGACCAAAATTGTGAGTGATGCAAGTCACCCCGCTCACAATCTGTTTGATCTACTGCCCTCTGGGAAGAGGTACAGAAGCCTGCGCTCCCGCACTACCAGACTCACCAACAGCTTCATACACCAAGCCGTAAGGATGCTGAACTCTCTCCCTCCTCTCCCCCCTCCACCCTCAGCTACATAACATCCTGGACATTGGACCCACAATGGCCGCCTGCACTACTCCACTTGCACACTTGCACACTTGTACACTTTACAACTTGTTGTTGTTGTCCTGAAAACACAACACTTCTGCTGCTCTTACATAACTTGCACCACTATGCCACTTTCTTTCTTACTTAGGTCAAACAGAACTACCCAAGCCTTTTATTGGCCTGACTTTGCACTAGTATTTTATTGACTGTCTATGCACAATTTCAACCAAATTTTGCTCTCTTATTTTTTTATTATTATATGTGCCCTCTTATTTACTTATTTACTTACTTTTTTGTTTACTTGAATGTTATGTTTGTCTGTGGACTTAAATTGGTAAAATATGTCTTGTCTTCACCGTGGGATAGTGAGAAACGTAATTTCGATCTCTTTGTATGTCTGGAACATGTGAGGAAATTGACAATAAAGCTGACTTTGACTTTGACTTTGACTTTGATTAGCAGTATTTTTAAGCAATTAATATTTTAAAAGAAATACTTTTCATACTAAATTATAGGCTATAAAAATTTATTTTTTTATGTGTGTGTCTTTGGGGGGGGGGGGGGGGGGGGGGGCAGGGTTCCCGCGGATCCTTAAAAAGTCTTAAATACAACTTTCGGTTTTTAAGGCCTAAAAAAGTCTTAAATTGTCTGGGATGTCTTGAATTTTTGAAAGGATCGAGGTATTAAATTTGCGTATGAGACCGTGAGCGACTGCAAGAGAGCGAGTGAAATGTCTCCATTCGGTTTTTCGTGTATTTAAAACGCAATTGTATAAGTGACTATATGGCTACTGGAGGAAGTGTAGGCCTAGTGGTTGCAGAGTGAAGAGGTTTTTCACGGGTGTGGTTAAAGGTGTGAAAACGGTAATAATATGTACAAATATGCCTGACGTTTTCGTGGTGTAGCCGAGGCCTGAGACATACGCAGGTAGCCTACGTGAGTGGTAGAATGAGCGGGAGAAAGAGTTGGTAAGCCAGTTAGCGATATAGTGGGGTACAAATTGTCATGAAATAATGGTCCCGTAGGATTTTTTTGCTAAAATTGATTTTTTTGTTTTATCTGCTTTATTTGGGGTCCTACTGTTGAAAAATTATGGGGTGCAAATTTTCTGACCCCGTTTTGCCCCTCCTCTGGGGGGCGCCTTCTCACCTTGGCCAGGATAATGACTGCACACATATCTACTAATAATGATCACATTTTCACAATCTTGGTGTCAATTTAGGGGTTATTGAGGATGCTGAGTCCATTTTATGACAGTTTCATTGTGATCAGAAATTGTTATGTCTCATTTTTTGGTAGTGGTTTAGGCTTTTCTAGGGTATTTTATCATATTTTTTGGTCAAATTGATTATATACACTCTAAGTTATGTGCACTCAAGAAGTTAATACACAGTATAAACTTGAAGAGTAATTTATATAATAATAATAATAATAATAACTTTGTTAGATATAGCGGCTTTAGAAAGAGTTAGAGACTAAAGGCCTCAGTAAGCAGATATGTGTTTAGATACTTTTTTTGTTGTTTTTTTGTGTGTTTTTTAACAATCTGGTGAACAATCTTATATTTTCCTTTACAATAGCTAATAAAGCAATGAATCGTTTAACATCTTTGAAATAAAACTAATACAAAATGTACTGTAGCTCTACTGCAATGGCAGTGTACATTAACTAAGTACTGAACTAATTGATGAACTAATTATTAATGTAAAGTTGCATAAACATGAACAGGAAATAAAACACCTTAGAAATACACTTCTACATAAATCGATCATTCATCAGCATCATCCTCATTTGTAGTATGCTTGGTCGCATTTTCACAGTCACCAGCAAAGCATTTGCAAAAAGGAGTACAGGGAATTCCATGTCTGTGACAAGTGCTTTGCACTGGGTTTTGCACACACATTTTGTCAACTCTATCACAGCTCTAGGGGCAGGGAGTGTAAGATATGTCACAGGAACATAAACTCCTTCCATAAAGTCCAACCATTTTCTTCAATCTGAGGAAGAACTGGACAGTTTGAAATGTAGGATTTATCACGCATGGCAATGTAATTGACACGAAGGATATGAGGCAACAAGGCAGCTTGTGTCGGAGGTAACATTTCTCCCTCCAAGTTCCTGGTCCGAAATAGCTCCCACCTCAGTTTTGGTAGAGTTGTGTGACCAGTTGACCTATAGACACTGCAGACAAACTGCTCTAGACCTCTGACTTGTTGGGGAAGTTCACCATTGATGAGATTAGATGGCAGTGGACCTTCACCAGGCTTCTTAAAGCAACTGATGACAGGATCATCATCATCAAGTTTTTATGTAGGCATCAACCCAGGTCTTTTTGCTGACGCCCACAAATTTACCACACCAGTCAGTACCAGAGAAATTGTGGAGACCGATAAGGCCTTGACATTTTTGATGTCCTATAATCTGCACTCTTTCTACCACATCAATTTTTCTATATTGTGTGCCCTTACCAGTAAGAAACTTGAGATGAGTGTGAGGTCCAAGGTGCTTACCAGCAACAAGATCAAGCAGAAGGATTAGGACATCAGTATCTGGTGACCAAACTCTAACTTCACTCCAGCCAGTCTCAGCTGAACACACCATTGCTTGATGAGCAATAAGTATATCTGCCTCTTCAAAAGTTCCTTTAGAGACATTGTGAGTTTCATCTCCAGATGAATTTCAAACTCCCTTGATGTTGCTGCTCTTTTCTTGCGTGTTTTGTCCTTTAAAGACTGGTCCAAGTAATAATAATTTTGTCTTCTTGTATCTTCTGTCTGTATCTTAGCAATGTGATTCTCAGCTTTGTGTCATTAGACAGAATTAAAACACATATCTTGTGTTGAAATAGTTATCTTTGACCAAAATTGGCAAGCAGAGGGGACCAAATAAAGTTGTGACTGCTGATGATTTACTTTCTCTTTAAGGAAAATCCAATATGGCCAATTGTTTATAATGAGTGGGGAAAATTTGCAATGATCATCAATATGAGTATGAAGAGTATGACTAGCCATTGGATTTTTTTTGCTAACCATATGTCATCATGATATACTGTAACCCCTAAACGCAGGTTCGCTAATTATAGCACCCCCAGTGGCCGAATTACACCAAATTTGTTGTGTATCCTTGGGAGGGGGTCAGTTGTCATGTCACCAAGTTTCTTTAACATACATCAAAGTGTTCCCAAAATATGAGCTCACTTACTGTTTGGCGACTTTGCCCCATTGGATTTGCCTTTATTGCTGCAAAAAATGAGTAATAACAACTTCTGATCACAATGAAATTGTCATAAATGGACTCAGCATCCTCAATAACCCCTAAATTGACACCAAGATTGTGAAAATGTGATCATTATTAGTAGATGTCGTGTGTGGTCAGTATCCTGGCCAAGGTGACAAAGCGCCCCCCAGGGGGCAAAACGGGGTCAGAAAATTTGCACCCCGTCATTTTTCAACAGTAGGACCCTAAATAAAGCAAATAAAACAAAAATATAAATTAGCAAAAAAATCCTACGGAAATACAACTCGTACCCCACTAATAGGGTGATACGTTCGAATTTAGACAGAACATAGCCTATGGATTTTAAAAGCCCTGTCCGGCGCAGCCTCAAGCCGGACGCTCATTTGTCCTTTTTGGAGTTGCGCTGGGCATCATGGTTTCACAAACTATGGACGCGAAGGCTGCTGGTCAAATTATGCGCAGTGCTTCTGTCACTCGTCTGATAATTTGCTGCGAAGGAAGGAACCACGGACTAACAGGAAAAGAAAACAAACGTTTTCGCAATCAGGAGGAAATACTGTTTGCATATGTTTAAAGTTCAGTTGATCTGTTTGCATCTTTCCAGCGTGTGTTGCTGGCCTAGCCTAGGGAAGAAAATATCTGTCTAAGTTATAATACCTGTAATATCTGTCAGCAGCTTGCTTGCCAGCCATTCCCAGTAGACCTACTTCGCAAAAGTTGTGAAATATAGCTGCATTTTTTTTTTGAATGTCAGTGACTGGCTACTGCTCATACTGGTCATAATACGTGCATGCTTGAGATGAAACCAGCAGTTTTCAGCAGGATCCGAGGAGGACCTGTCTCTTAATTAATTTAAAACAAGTCAATGGTTTTACAATGTTTCAGTCAAGCTTTGGTTGGTTTAGATACAACTGGTATGCAAAGTGTAAGTCGTGGATTAACTTTAATTTGCTGTGTTGCATATGGGACAATAGATGCACATAGTAAATTATATTAAGTAGGCCTATTAAAACATTTAAATAGCTTAGTCTAACTTTGAAAAAAATATTGAAAGGAATCCAGTCCAGTGCACATGTCTTTGGCAAGTAGCCTAGGCTACTACAGACACAGGTGAAGAACAGTAAGCACAACCAGATGTGTACAGCCAGCTTCAAAAGCAAGCAGCCCAGACCCTAAAATTGGGCATTTATAGCTGTGAAGGTAATTCACACACAATTATTTTTCTTTCTCCAAAATATATGTGGTAACTTCTGTAGACATCCAAAATGGGGTGGGGGTTAAAATTAGTAGGGGGAAAAAAAATATTGCATAAAAAAGTTTTAAGTTGTCGTATGTATCTTTTTGCCGTGGTGGGGGGGGGGGGTGTTGTGCGGCCCGCCGGCCAATTTTCAAAACCCAACGTGGCCCTTGAGACAAAAAGTGCCCACCCCTGATCTAACTACAACATAACGAACTAACAAACTATAGCGCAAACACCATCTAACTACAACATAACGAACTATAGCGCAAACAGTAATTAAAAGTATATAATATAAAAACACAACTAAGCAATAAGGATAGTAGAAGATAAAGAATGTACTAAATATACTAAAATACAAATTATACTAACATATAATCTAAATCAATTCTAAAACAGTATCCACATAGTGGTTATTAATCAATCAAGAGGCGCTTGCAATGACTGAGGCAGGGACTGAGCCTGTGATTCTCTGTGCATAGTAAGGTAAGGTAAGGTGCTCTGTGTGAATGAGTGTCATGGTGGTAGTGCAATGGTGTTAGTGGTCATGGTGATAGTGCAAATGAGTAAGTCCAACAGTGCAACAGTGCAAGAATAAAGTCTATATATCTATATGTCTATATATATAACTATTTTAAGAAAAGGTATAAGTGTGGCCACAGTTCGGCTGTGGCATGGAGGGAGGGGTTGTGCATATGTGCTAATGTGCTAATATAACACGCAAACAGTGAGGCAGAATGACAGTGGTAAAAAGTGGCTAGTGGACAGTATCCAAACATGGAGGGGGTGAAGAGGCAGACAGACTATGCAGAGAAGTCTATCTCTCCTCTTCCCTTAAGTGATGCATTGAACAGTTCAATGGCCCTGGGGACAAATGACTTCCTCAGTCTGTCTGTTGTGCAAGGCAGTGAGCGAAGTCTCCAGCTGATCAGGCTCTTCTGCTTAACAATAGTGCTGTGAAGTGGGTGACACTCATTGTCCAAGATGTTGATCAGTTTGTTCAGGGTCCTTTTGTCAGATAGTGAAGTGATGCACTCCAGTTCAGCTCCCACTACAGAGCCAGCCTTCCTTACCAGCCTGTCAATTCGTCCCCCATCCTTCTTCTTTGTGCTTCCTCCCCAGCATACCACAGCATAGAAGAGGACGCTGGCAACAACAGACTGGTAGAACATCCTGAGGAGCTTGCTGCACACATTAAAGGACTGCAGCCTCCTCAGGAAGTACAGCCTGCTCTGCCCTTTCTTGTAGAGTGCATCAGTGTTGGCTGACCAGTCCAGTTTATTGTCCAGGTGGAGACCCAGATACTTGTAGGTGCTTACCACCTCCACATTGACCCCATCAATAGGGACTGGTAGCAGAGTGGGCTTAGACCTGCGGAAATCCACCACCATCTCCTTGGTCTTTGAAGTGTTGAGTTGAAGATGATTGAGTTTGCACCATTGCACAAAGCCCTCCACCAGGCTCCTGGACTCCTCCTCCTGCCCGTTCCTGATACACCCCACAATTGCAGTATCGTCAGAAATCTTCTGGATGTGGCATGACTCGGTGTTGTAGCAGAAGTCAGATGTGTACAGGGTGAACAGGACTGGAGAGTAACTGCAACTTTTGTTCCACCTTTCTTCTGTAGTCCTCCTTAGTCTCCTTCAGCTTGATTTTGAGTTCCCCTTGCACGCGCCTCAGCTCTGCCATGTCCCCCTCTCTGAACGCCATCTTTTTCCTGTTAAGAAGGCTCTTGACATTGCTGGTTATCGAAGGCTTGTTGTTGGGAAAGCAGCATACAGTTCTGGTGGGAACAACAATGTCCATACAGAAGTTCAGGTAGTCAGTTGTGCACTGTGTGCACTGCACTACAGCATAACGAACTATAGCGCAAACACTATCTAACTACAACATAATGCATTATAGCGCAAACTGAGTTGCTCTTTTCCTTGGAAGTGGTGGGTATGACAAATGCCGGGTTTCTATGAATATCAGCAAACGCTCAAGGTGTTCACCAAAGCTGCAATTTTGTGCATTAGACAATGCATAAATAAACCTTAATTTTGTAATACAAGAGAATATGTCTTGGGCCAGGTTATAGCACTTATAACACTTTTAATGCTAATTTAATGCTGCTAATTTCCACCTGTAGTCGCTGGGCAGGTACAACGATATAAAAGTAAATCATATTAAAAATAAATTTAATAGGACTATAGGTGACATGATGGCCATAGTAATAATAAAAAAAAAACAATCTAGCAAATAAACAGGAGTGCAGCCAACTGTAATAATAACAATAACAATAAGAGCAGATAAACAGGAGTGCCAGCCAACTGCCACTAAATAAACGTTCTCTCCTAACAAGCAATAAGAGCAGATAAACAGGAGTGCCAGCCAACTGCCACTAAATAAAGTTTCTCTCCTAACAAGCAATAAGAGCAGATAAACAGGAGTGCCAGCCAACTGCCACTAAATAAACTTTCTCTCCTAACAAGCAATACGAGCAGATAAACATAATTGTGTTTACAGTATTATTGTCTATAATCACCTATGATACCAATGAATCATTTTTTAGAACATGGAATGAATAATTCAATCAGTCTGTGAACCGAGCTAGCTAGCTAGCTAGCTAGCACTAGCTTAAAAAGCTATACATGGCAGTAGAAATATAAAGCTATGAATGGCTGTAGCTATGGTAAAAATTGCTGAAAAATTGCACTATTGAAATGATCACAAACACTTAGGGACTGTTCGTTATTTATAAACGGGGCCACCGGAGGAAAATAGGGGAGGGTCATGTCTTTTTATTCTTTGTTGAGGGGAGGGTCACCTAACTTTTTTTTGTCTAGGAGGGGGGGTCACCCATCTTTTGTATTAATGAAAACAGCAAAAAATCAAAGTGGCTTGTTTGATTGTTGATTTCTGTCGCCATATAACGTTCTCTTTCGTTCCATAGCTCTGTCAACATTGAACAATGACAATAAGGGAGATTTCCCGGGTTTCTCACGCAAAATACAGAAAATGTCAACATTCGTCCCCATTAACGTTGGAAGGGTTGGAGCAACAAAGTAGCCTACTTTATTCACGCCTAACAGCCTATATCCATTTGGTCAACTTTATCCAGCCCTAAAAAAACCTAAATTTAACTTTGGTTTACTTGTAGTTTACCGTGTAGCCTAACTTTAAACAGCATGCTTAACATAAAGCATACTTGCTTCATTCATCCACACATCCAGCTCCTAACGTTTTGACAAGCATTTCTACCAATTGACCTTGTTCCTGCCCATCTCTAGCTTTGCTGTCTCCATCCTTTCTGTTTTTGTTGTTTGCAAAAAAATATATAGTAGGCCCTATTTATTGGTAACCAGCAACAAGTGCAATTTGTTAATCGCTGTCATTCTCTCTCCTGCCAACAAAAATGTGTTACGTTCCAAGTAGCTGTGCGTAATTCTGCTTCATAAAGTTGAACAAATACATTGGTCATATAAATAGCCAGTTTATGGTCTACAGTGTAGAGTTGGTAAGTTATGGTAGACCAACTTGGAGTGAATATACAGGTGGAATTCTTTGTCTAGCTGAGTAGCCTGGCAGGTGCGCACGTAGACATAGCTTATACGGCCGAACACTGCAAGCGCTAATGAATCGTGCTCTCACGACAACCACGTCGTTAACTTAAATAGGCCTAGGTTAACATCACTCTGAGTTCACATTCAAGCAAGCAAAACGATGATTTGAATACATCTGTTTCACTGGAAGGGCAAGGGGTAACAACAGGACAACACAGACAGGCCAGAATGCAGGACTAATGTTATGAGAGTATTACAGTAATATGGGATATTCTACGGGAAAATATTAAAACAGCAAGACAGCGGGGAAAAGTTCAAATGATAAACCCGGAAAAAGTTGGCATGTTAGGTATTTTTCGGTCCCTGTGATTATTTGTGAAATTGTGCAAACGGCCTTTTAAGTCATTTGAGAAGGAAGGAGTGTAGCAAGCTCCCAAATTGACGCTCGTCTGAGAAATTTAGTTTTGGATAATGTTCAGCTTCGGCAGCTTTACAATGACAGAGGAAGCCTAGAGACTAGTCCATAGAAACAAGTTCATGTGTTGAATTTGTTATTACCCAGTGTTCTTTGTTGAATGGACTCAATGTTTTATTGTTTTATTTCATGTGAATACTTACTAGAGGAGTAACTTATTTCAAGTAGGCTAATGCAGTTGCAGGAAGTGTTCATTTAGTTTCCATGCTTATTGTGTTTCCACAACAATGTTAGTGAGTAAATCTACTGAAATGGCCACCATCTTGGTGAAGTGTGATGTGTAAGATCAGAAAGCAGAGGTTGATTTTAGAACGGTAGCCTAAGTCGATGTGTTCTCATAGCGCTTAAAAGCGTGGGCGGAAGGTATCGACAATTGGCCGGAGAGGATCATGTCTTTTTTGAAAATGCTGCTGTTGTTGAAAATTTTCTTGCAGGCAGGGGAGGGTCATGGAACTTTTGATTGAAGCGCTCAAAATCCCTCCGGTGGCCCCGTTTATAAATAACAAACAGTCCCTTAACAAACAGTCTTCTCTGATATACAGTTAAACTAGTAAATAGAACACTGTAATCTTCTCTAATATACAGTTAAACTAGTAAATAGAACACTGTAATCATGTTGTCTCTGATATACAGTTAAACTAGTCAATAGAACACTGTAATCATGGTGTCTCTGATATACAGTTAAACTAGTAAATAGAACACTGTAATCTTCTCAGATATACAGTTAAACTAGTCAATAGAACACTGTAATCATGGTGTCTCTGATATACAGTTAAACTAGTCAATAGAACACTGTAATCTTCTCAGATATACAGTTAAACTAGTCAATAGAACACTGTAATCATGGTGTCTCTGATATACAGTTAAACTAGTAAATAGAACACTGTAATCATGGTGCTGTTGTATTACAATGAAGCGGTAAATAAATCACGGTAATCGTGGTAGATAGATAGATAGATAGATAGATAGATAGATAGATACTTTATTGATCCCCAGGGGAAATTCAAGGTCTCAGCAGCATACAGACAACACAAACACATTCTTTAACAGCAGAAAGAGTAATTAAAGTATATAATATAAAAACACAACTAAGCAATAAGGACAGTAAAAGATAAAGAATATGCTAAATATACTAAAATACAAATTATAATTAAACTAACACTTAATCTAAATCAATTCTAAAAACAGTATCCACATAGTGGTGATTAATCAATCAGAGGCGCTTGCAATGACTGAGGCAGGGACTGAGCCTGTGATTCTCTGTGCATAGTAAGGTAAGGTAAGGTGCTCTAAGGTGCTCTGTGTGAATGAGTGTCATGGTGGTAGTGCAATGGTGATAGTGGTCATGGTGATAGTGCAAATGAGTAAGTCCAACAGTGCAACAATGCAGAAATAAAGTAAAGTCTATATATCTATATATATTTAACTATTTAAAGAAAATGTATAAGTATAAATGGTGCTGTTGATTAAGCGGTAAATAAATCACGGTAATCGTGGTGCTGTTGAATCTGGTGTTCTGTACTGACGCAGTGACCAGTTTAATCAGCTGAAATGTCCCTGAGATTGTGACTTTTATCGGAGTGCCTTTCTAACACACACTCTCTCTCTCTCTCAAATGCACACACACACACATACAGGCCTACACACACACACACACTCTCACACAGGAATACACTAACACCCTCTCTCTCACACACTCTCTCTCTCTCACACACACGCACACACACACACACGCTCACAGTCTCTTGTTCTCAAGGGCTCTTTGCCTGGTTCTTAAGATCCCATAAAATCACTAACAACCTTTGATGGTGCCACCCCTCCTTTCTGTCTCTCCATCATAATCCCTTTCTCCCTTTCTCCCTTTCTGTATCCTTCCCTCTCTCCCTTTCTCCCTCTATCCCTCTATCCCTCTCTCCCTTTCTCCCTCTCTCCCTTTCTCCCTCTTCCTTTCTCTTTCTCCATCATAATCCCTTTATCCCTCTCTCCCTTTCTCTCATTCTCACATCCTCCATCTATCCCTCTCTCTATCCCTTTATTCCTCTCTCCCTTTCTGTCTTTATCCCTATCTCCCTTTCTCCCTCTATCCCTCTCTTTATCCATTTATCTCTCTATCCCTTTCTCTCTCTCTTTTCTTCTCTCTCTCTCTCTCTCTCTGTATCTTGTAATCTCTAGTGGCTGGAAATCTGCTGTTATATTTGAAAACATCAGTGACAAAGGCGTTGTTCTTTTGGCAGCCATGATTTTTTAACTCTGCCCGTCACAGTCGTTAAGCTGTGGTGACTGGTCCTAAATCTAGTGTGAGATGGCATTCTGATTTAGAATGTGCTCCTGCCTGCAGTGTGAGATGGCATTCTGATTTAGAATGTGCTCCTGCAGTGTGAGATGGCATTCTGATTTAGAATGTGCTCCTGCAGTGTGAGATGGCATTCTGATTTAGAATGTGCTCCTGCAGTGTGAGATGGCATTCTGATTTAGAATGTGGTCCTGTGTCTAATTGAGATAGCATTCTGATTTAGAATGTGGTCCTGTATCTAGTGGGAGATGACATTCTGATTTAGAATGTGGTCCTGTGTTTAGTGTGAGATGGCAATGAGATTTATGTGGCATTCACACACACACACACACACACACACACACACACACACACACACACTCTCTCTCTCTCTCTCTCTCTCTCTCTCTCTCGTTGTAGAAATGGGTAAGTTATATTGATTGTAGTAGTACCATCCCAGGCCAGAATATTGATTAGTCTAATGTTAGATACACACACACACACACACACACTTCAGGGACTTGAATGTCACATTGAGGAAAACTGTAATATTATGTGTGTGTGTGTGTGTGAGAAAGAGAGAGTAAGAGAGAGAGTGTTGTCTGTTATTGGCTTGGGGTAATTTTGTTATCAATTAATTTGTAACAGTTTGTTTGTGTGCGTTCACTCATTTTTCTCCTCCTGGTTTCAACCCACCCAGTCACACACACACACCAGCACACACAAAAGCACATTTCCTGAATTTCCCCTTGGGGATCAATAAAGTATCTATCTATCTATCTATCTATGTCATAACGCGCTCACACACACACACACACACGTACACAGACACACTCACTCACACACACACTAACACATGTACATGTACACAGACACACGCACGCACTTACTCACACACACACTCACACATGTACACAGACACACACACACTCACTCACACATGTACACAGACACACACACACACACACACACACACACTTACTCACACACACACTCACACATGTACACAGACACACACACACACACTTACTCACACACACACTCTGTGAACGTCTCAACGTCATGAGAACGTCAGGCAGCTCACTGGACACCGCTCTGGTGTTGAGAACGTCATGAGAACGTCAGGCAGCTCACTGGACACCGCTCTGGTGTTGAGAACGTCATGAGAACGTCAGGCAGCTCACTGGACGCCGCTCTGGTGTTGAGAACGTCATGAGAACGTCAGGCAGCTCACTGGACGCCGCTCTGGTGTTGAGAACGTCATGAGAACGTCAGGCAGCTCACTGGACGCCGCTCTGGTGTTGAGAACCCACACGCACAACCACACACACTTACACCAGAGACTTTCTAATGTGGAGACACAGCACTCAAAAAATACTCCATAGAAATGCATGGGGCTAGTTTGTCACGCCAATATGGCCGTTGTCTACACATATCCCTCCCCTTCCTCGGCAAAACGTCGACATGTGAATACATTGAGCCAATCATGTGGTGTGATGTGAATACATTGAGCCAATCATATGGTGTGTTGTGAAGACATCGTGCCAATCATGTGTTGTGATCTCGCCGCTGGAGCAAGATTGGTGTCGTGAAGCCTTGCGCACGCGCAGTTCGACCCAAAGACTGTGACCGATGAGTGCCCATAAAACGTTGGTATATGGCCGCCGAGTGGAGGGACTTGCCTAAAAGGACTTTGCTTACACACACACACACATGCATACCCACACGCATACCCACACACCCTTACACACACACACACACACATGCATACTCACACACACAACCACACGCATACCTACACACACAACCACACGCACTTACACACACACACACACACACGCATACCCACACACACAACCACACGCATACCCACACACACTTACACACACACACAACCACACGCATATCAGCACACACTTACACACACACATGGAAACCCACACACACAACCACACGCCAGTGTTGTAGTACTCGAGTCCGAGACTAGACAGGGCTTAAAATTCATTTTTCAAAATGGGGGGGAATTCCCCCCTTAGGTTATTCATGTAGGGGGGGTTTACACAATTTGGGGGGGGGGGTCGATTCTGATACCAAGTCAAGAATTGCGATTTCAATACTTCGCTACTTTTTCGCCCCCACCACCCCGACGTCATCAGTAATATATACTGTAGTGGGATCATTCACAACAGTGGACATCCTAGATTCTGCTTGACTCTCTCCACACACACAAACACACACTGAAAATGATAGCTTATGTGATATGTTTCTATCATATATTTTTGAATTCATATAGAGTGTATTTATTTAATAATGCATTTATATAGTATTATAAGTATAGCATTTTACTAGTAATTACTAGTAGCTAAACATATTTAGTAATTTGAATGCCTCATATTGACGTTTAACCTATAACACTTAGGCATATCTTTAATGTGGTGTGTAGGTCCAATTGAGTGCACATTGGTGATGAGTAGGTGTAATTGAGCGCCTGTCACTTTAAGAAAATACCTGAGAGTAATTCTATGGAGTAATTAGCCCCCCTTCAACCTGACGGTTTTAG
The DNA here is from genome assembly GCF_018492685.1 of Alosa sapidissima. Taxonomy (NCBI): domain Eukaryota; kingdom Metazoa; phylum Chordata; class Actinopteri; order Clupeiformes; family Clupeidae; genus Alosa; species Alosa sapidissima. Next base: position 31,580,765 of record NC_055975.1, read on the forward strand.
GCTGTAGTCGCTAGTGAATAAAAGTTGTGCATAGTGCGGTATGTGTATGCAAATCATTATGTTTTCTATGTCATTAGATACAATAAATGTTCAAAAAACTAACATGTCGAAGACAATCTTTCTGGGATCAAGTGTTGACGTGACCTGAGCTAGCAGGATAGTTACTAAGGAGCTCTTTCCAGATGTAAAAGTTTGCCATGGTAGCGTAGCCTATTTGCGTAAGCGCAAAGTGGTTCTCTCTCTCTCTCTCTCTCTCTCTCTCCCCGTGTGTGTGTGCGTCTGCATGAGGCTATGTTCAATTCAACTCGGTAGTTGATCAGTCCGGTCAATAGCACCGCATTCACGCCACTTAATGATTAGGCTATATTAACGTCATTAGACAGGCTGTAAAGTGTATGCGGGAATTTCTCGCATTATGATGGCTAGAGTTACGGGACTTGAACAAATTATGCGCAATACCCGCAATCCCGCAGTGAAATTTAAGCCCTGCTAGAACTCGAGTCCGAGTCATTAGCTAAATTTAGAGACTTGTGACTTGACTTGGACTTGAGCACTGAATGACTCGCACTTGGACTCGGACTCGGACTCGTGCATTCGCACTTGCGATGACTCGTCGAGGACTCTACTTTTTTTGTAATATCATAAGGCTATAATTGTAGTATGTCATTAGGCTATAATTTGCTATATGATTAATATCTAAATTATTTGTAATAGGCTACTAATTTTAGTTCAAGGGAATGTTAGGCTACTGCTTCTTGTCATACATCGCAAGTCACATCATGTTCATATGCAAAGCAAACTAACGTTAACTTTAGCACCAAAATGTCTGGAGACATGGCCGCCGTTATTTCAATGTATTAGTTCTCATACATGACATGACATGACATTACCTAAGATTACACTCAGCCTAGGTTAAACATCACACACTGCTGCTGGATAGCTGATCACCGTGACTTGGTGAACAGTGTTTTTCCTGACTGACACGAGAAGCGAGGTTCCATTCATTCATTTTCATTTGGGGCGTGCCCTGCCGTGCTTCTGTCTGTTAATTTTCAGCAGGCTTTTATCGGATGAAAGAAAAATAAACTAAAAGTTTTCCCGACAAGATATAGCATAGCCTACTTCTTAATTTTGGTGTCATAAAATATAGAAGCATAACATTAAATTGCCTAGTAGAGTGTCCATATAGAGTTTCAATGTAGGCCTACGTGTCTGCGCAAGTGAAACTGACAAACTGAACCTCTCGTGGGTAGACCAGAAACAACTATATTTAAAACCACGAATGAAGTGGATTACTGTTACTGTTCAAACGAGCGATTTGATAGCCTAATCCACTGCACGAAAAAAAGGAAATAGCAACGTGTTCTATTTTTAACAGGTGAATATCGTAGCAAATAGGCCTAGTAGCCTATGGCAATGGCAGCTTAAAAAACTATTTCACTCATCTCGCTGAAATGAACGTAGAATGTGGCCTGTTGCACAAATAAATTAATTAGGACGATGATCTGCATCTCCGTTAACAGAAAGCTAGTTTTCATCTCTATTGTTGACGTGAAATATGTCTCCATAGTGTCAGTGAAGTGATAACATTATGCAGTTGCAGGTAGCCAGTGTTCACGTCACGGGAGTCAGAAAGAAGCTACCAAGACGTTACGGGAGTCAGAAAGAAGCTACCAAGACGGACCCTGCTCTGTTTCTGTCCCTCCCAAACTGCGCTAAAATTGTGTAGGCTATTTAACAGCCAGAATTTTTTATAAAATGCCCGGGGGAGGCCCTTTTATGATCCACACTACCTCTTACAAAATAGGCCTACTCCAATGTCCATCTAGCTCTTGTGAAGTATGGACTTCTACAACACTGCCTATACAATTGTCAGCAGTCAGTAACAGCATAATGTGACTTAATGGCCTGTGTGATTGGGATGTGGATTGCTCATTTATAATGAGTAGTGTCAGGACCCTGTCAGAGCTGCACCAAACCCCGCCCCTGTTCTGTAAATATTTCCATCTTCCAGCAGGGGGCTGTAGCCGTGCAGGTGTGCACAGGTGTGCTGTGCAGGTGTGCTGTGCAGGTGTGCACAGGTGTGCTGTCGATTGGTCCTGATGAGCCAGACGTTAAAACGGCCCGCTCTCAGGATGCAGACGGGCTCCCTCTCCTCTCGGCCGTCGTTATAGTGCTTATGTTATGTTGTCGAACACTTGTACTCATACCCCTAGACACTATGCACTACACTTTAGTTTTAGCTTCCACATACTGACTTCTCTATAGTTATTTAATAAATATACTTTATTGTTACTCTTGCGTGGACCTCCCTTTATGTTTCACATGCTTGAGCCAGCATGTGTGACAGTAGGCCTATAGGCTATGGTATGGCTATGGTATGGTATTCTC